>NW_028257370.1:0-302963 GCF_982258835.1 Parasteatoda tepidariorum
CATAGAAAAGTGTCTTCGTATTTCCTTGTTTTAATGCACTATTTAAAATATACATAATGTACCCCTTAAATGACCTATAATTATTTCCTGTGGTAGGGTACACTATTACCCTGTAATATAATAGGTGGTCCAATTTAAAAATTATAGGTCAATATTAAGGTCCGATACCGTGCCGTTAGTTAACATAGAAAAATGTCTTTGAATTTTTAAAGCATTTTAGAACGCTTATTTCCTCATTTTAAGCTTATCAGAACACTTTATTTCGCATAGGCATACATAGTAAACTTTAGGGTCACGCTGTGTACCCCCTAATTGACCTATAATTATTTCCTGTGGTAGGGTACACTATAACCCTGTAATATAATACGTGGTCCAATTTAAAAATTATGTGTCAATATTAAGGTCCGATACCTTGCCGTTAGTTAACATAGAAAAGTGTCTTCGAATTTCCTTGTTTTAATGCACTATTTAAAATATACATAGTGTACCCCCTAATTGACCTATAAATATTTCCTGTGGTAGGGTACACTATTACCCTGTAATATAATACCTGGTCCAATTTAAATATTATGGTTCCATATTGAGGTCTGATATCGCGCCTTGCGTTAGTTAACCATTGAAAGATGTCTTTGAATTTTTAAAGCATTTTAGAACGCTTATTTCTTCATTTTAAGCTTCTCAGAACACTCAATTTCGCATAGGCATATATAGTAAACTTTAGGGTCACGCTGTGTACCCCCTAATTGATATATAATTATTTCCTGTGGTAGGGTACACTATTACCCTGTAATATAATAGGTGGTCCAATTTAAAAATTATAGGTCAATATTAAGGTCCGATACCGTGCCGTTAGTTAACATAGAAAAATGTCTTTGAATTTTTAAAGCATTTTAGAACGCTTATTTCCTCATTTTAAGCTTCTCAGAACACTTTATTTCGCATAGGCATACATAGTAAACTTTAGGGTCACTCTGTGTACCCCCTAATTGACCTATAATTATTTCCTGTGGTAGGGTACACTATAACCCTGTAATATAATACGTGGTCCAATTTAAAAATTATAGGTCAATATTAAGGTCCGATACCGTGCCGTTAGTTAACATAGAAAAGTGTCTTCGTATTTCCTTGTTTTAATGCACTATTTAAAATATACATAGTGTACCCCCTAATTGACCTATAATTATTTCCTGTGGTAGGGTACACTATTACCCTGTAATATAATACCTGGTCCAATTTAAATATTATGGGTCAATATTAAGGTCTGATATTACGCCTTGCGTTAGTTAACCATTGAAAGATGTCTTTGAATTTTTAAAGCATTTTAGAACGCTTATTTCCTCATTTTAAGCTTCTCAGAACACTTTATTTCGCATAGGCATACATAGTAAACTTTAGGGTCACGCTGTGTACCCCCTAATTGACCTATAATTATTTCCTGTGGTAGGGTACACTATAACCCTGTAATATAATACGTGGTCCAATTTAAAAATTATAGGTCAATATTAAGGTCCGATACCGTGCCGTTAGTTAACATAGAAAAGTGTCTTCGAATTTCCTTGTTTTAATGCACTATTTAAAATATACATAGTGTACCCCTAATTGACCTAAATTATTTCCTGTGGCAGGGTACACTATTACCCTGTAATATAATACCTGGTCCAATTTAAATATTATGGTTCCATATTGAGGTCTGATATCGCGCCTTGCGTTAGTTAACCATTGAAAGATGTCTTTGAATTTTTAAAGCATTTTAGAACGCTTATTTCTTCATTTTAAGCTTCTCAGAACACTTTATTTCGTATAGGCATACATAGTAAACTTTAGGGTCACGCTGCGTACCCCCTAAGTGACCTATAATTATTTCCCGTGGTAGGGAACAATATTACCCTGTAATATAATACGTGGCCCAATTTAAAAATTATAGGTCAATAATAAGGTCCGATACCATACCGTTAGTTAACATAGAAAAATGTCTTTGAATTTTTAAAGCATTTTAGAACGCTTATTTCCTCATTTTAAGCTTCTCAGGACTCTTTATTTCGCATAGGCATACATTGTAAACTTTAGTGTCACGCTGTGTACCCCCTAATTGACCTATAATTATTTCCTGTGGAGGGTACACTATAACCCTGTAATATAATACGTGGTCCAATTTAAAACCTATAGGTCAATATTAAGGTCTAATATAGCGCCTTGCGTTAGCTAACCATTGAAAGATGTCTTTGAATTTTTAAAGCATTTTAGAACGCTTATTTCTTCATTTTAAGCTTCTCAGAACACTCTATTTCGCATAGGCATACATAGTAAATTTTACGGTCACGCTGTGTACCCCCTAATTAACCTATAATTATTTCCTGTGGTAGGGTACACTATTACCCTGTAATATAATAGGTGGTCCAATTTAAAAATTATAGGTCAATATTAAGGTCCGATACCGTGCCGTTAGTTAACATAGAAAAATGTCTTTGAATTTTTAAAGCATTTTAGAACGCTTATTTCCTCATTTTAAGCTTCTCAGAGCACTTTATTTCGCATAGGCATACATAGTAAACTTTGAGGTCACTCTGTGTACCCCCTAATTGACCAATAATTATTTCCTGTGGTAGGGTACACTATAACCCTGTAATATAATACGTGGTCCAATTTAAAAATTATAGGTCAATATTAAGGTCCGATACCGTGCCGTTAGTTAACATAGAAAAGTGTCTTCGTATTTCCTTGTTTTAATGCACTATTTAAAATATACATAGTGTACCCCCTAATTGACCTATAATTATTTCCTGTGGTAGGGTACACTATTACCCTGTAATATAATACCAGGTCCAATATAAATATTATTGGTCAATATTAAGGTCTGATATTGCGCCTTGCGTTAGTTAACCATTGAAAGATGTCTTTGAATTTTTAAAGCATTTTAGAACGCTTATTTCTTCATTTTAAGCATCTCAGAACACTCTATTTCGCATAGGCATACATAGTAAAATTTAGGGTCACGCTTTGTACCCCCTAATTGACCTATAATTATTTCCTGTGGTAGGGTACACTATTTCCCTGTAATATAATACGTGGTCCAATTTAAAAATTATAGGTCAATATTAAGGTCCGATACCGTGCCGTTAGTTAACATAGAAAAATGTCTTTGAATTTTTAAAGCATTTTAGAACGCTTATTTCCTCATTTTAAGCTTCTCAGAACACTTTATTTCGCATAGGCATACATAGTAAACTTTAGGGTCACGCTGTGTACCCCCTAATTGACCTATAATTATTTCCTGTGGTAGGGTACACTATAACCCTGTAATATAATACGTGGTCCAATTTAAAAATTATAGGTCAATATTAAGGTGCAGATACCGTGCCGTTAGTTAACATAGAAAAGTGTCTTCGTATTTCTTGTTTTAATGCACTATTTAAAATATACATAGTGTACCCCCTAATTGACCTATAATTATTTCCTGTGGTAGGGTACACTATTACCCTGTAATATAATACCTGGTCCAATTTAAATATTATGGGTCAATATTAAGGTCTGATATTACGCCTTGCGTTAGTTAACCATTGAAAGATGTCTTTGAATTTTTAAAGCATTTTAGAACGCTTATTTCCTCATTTTAAGCTTCTCAGAACACTTTATTTCGCATAGGCATACATAGTAAACTTTAGGGTCACGCTGTGTACCCCCTAATTGACCTATAATTATTTCCTGTGGTAGGGTACACTATAACCCTGTAATATAATACGTGGTCCAATTTAAAAATTATAGGTCAATATTAAGGTCCGATACCGTGCCGTTAGTTAACATAGAAAAGTGTCTTCGAATTTCCTTGTTTTAATGCACTATTTAAAATATACATAGTGTACCCCTAATTGACCTATAATTATTTCCTGTGGCAGGGTACACTATTACCCTGTAATATAATACCTGGTCCAATTTAAATATTATGGTTCCATATTGAGGTCTGATATCGCGCCTTGCGTTAGTTAACCATTGAAAGATGTCTTTGAATTTTTAAAGCATTTTAGAACGCTTATTTCTTCATTTTAAGCTTCTCAGAACACTTTATTTCGCATAGGCATACATAGTAAACTTTAGGGTCACGCTGCGTACCCCCTAAGTGACCTATAATTATTTCCCGTGGTAGGGAACAATATTACCCTGTAATATAATACGTGGCCCAATTTAAAAATTATAGGTCAATATTAAGGTCCGATACCATACCGTTAGTTAACATAGAAAAATGTCTTTGAATTTTTAAAGCATTTTAGAACGCTTATTTCCTCATTTTAAGCTTCTCAGAACTCTTTATTTCGCATAGGCATACATTGTAAACTTTAGTGTCACGCTGTGTACCCCCTAATTGACCTATAATTATTTCCTGTGGAGGGTACACTATAACCCTGTAATATAATACGTGGTCCAATTTAAAACCTATAGGTCAATATTAAGGTCTAATATAGCGCCTTGCGTTAGCTAACCATTGAAAGATGTCTTTGAATTTTTAAAGCATTTTAGAACGCTTATTTCTTCATTTTAAGCTTCTCAGAACACTCTATTTCGCATAGGCATACATAGTAAATTTTACGGTCACGCTGTGTACCCCCTAATTAACCTATAATTATTTCCTGTGGTAGGGTACACTATTACCCTGTAATATAATAGGTGGTCCAATTTAAAAATTATAGGTCAATATTAAGGTCCGATACCGTGCCGTTAGTTAACATAGAAAAATGTCTTTGAATTTTTAAAGCATTTTAGAACGCTTATTTCCTCATTTTAAGCTTCTCAGAGCACTTTATTTCGCATAGGCATACATAGTAAACTTTGAGGTCACTCTGTGTACCCCCTAATTGACCAATAATTATTTCCTGTGGTAGGGTACACTATAACCCTGTAATATAATACGTGGTCCAATTTAAAAATTATAGGTCAATATTAAGGTCCGATACCGTGCCGTTAGTTAACATAGAAAAGTGTCTTCGTATTTCCTTGTTTTAATGCACTATTTAAAATATACATAGTGTACCCCCTAATTGACCTATAATTATTTCCTGTGGTAGGGTACACTATTACCCTGTAATATAATACCAGGTCCAATATAAATATTATGGGTCAATATTAAGGTCTGATATTGCGCCTTGCGTTAGTTAACCATTGAAAGATGTCTTTGAATTTTTAAAGCATTTTAGAACGCTTATTTCTTCATTTTAAGCATCTCAGAACACTCTATTTCGCATAGGCATACATAGTAAAATTTAGGGTCACGCTTTGTACCCCCTAATTGACCTATAATTATTTCCTGTGGTAGGGTACACTATTTCCCTGTAATATAATACGTGGTCCAATTTAAAAATTATAGGTCAATATTAAGGTCCGATACCGTGCCGTTAGTTAACATAGAAAAATGTCTTTGAATTTTTAAAGCATTTTAGAACGCTTATTTCCTCATTTTAAGCTTCTCAGAACACTTTATTTCGCATAGGCATACATAGTAAACTTTAGGGTCACGCTGTGTACCCCCTAATTGACCTATAATTATTTCCTGTGGTAGGGTACACTATAACCCTGTAATATAATACGTGGTCCAATTTAAAAATTATAGGTCAATATTAAGGTCCGATACCGTGCCGTTAGTTAACATAGAAAAGTGTCTTCGAATTTCCTTGTTTTAATGCACTATTTAAAATATACATAGTGTACCCCCTAATTGACCTATAATTATTTCCTGTGGTAGGGTACACTATTACCCTGTAATATAATACCTGGTCCAATTTAAATATTATGGATCAATATTAAGGTCTGATATTGCGCCTTGCGTTAGTTAACCATTTAAAGATGTCTTTGAATTTTTAAAGCATTTTAGAACGCTTATTTCTTCATTTTAAGCTTCTCAGAACACTTTATTTCGCATACGCATACATAGTAAACTTTAGGGTCACGCTGTGTACCCCCTAATTGACCTATAATTATTTTACGTGGTAGGGTAAACTATAACCCTGTAATATAATAGGTGGTTCAATTTAAAAATTTTAGGTCAATATTAAGGTCCGATACCGTGCCGTTAGTTAACATAGAAAAGTGTCTTCGAATTTCCTTGTTTTAATGCACTATTTAAAATATACATAGTGTACCCCCTAATTGACCTATAATTATTTCCTGTGGCAGGGTACACTATTACCCTGTAATATAATACCTGGTCCAATTTAAATATTATGGTTCCATATTGAGGTCTGATATTGCGCCTTGCGCTAGTTAACCATTGAAAGATGTCTTTGAATTTTAAAAGCATTTTAGAACGCATATTTCTTCATTTTAAGCTTCTCAGAACACTTTATTTCGCATAGGCATACATAGTAAACTTTAGGGTCACGCTGCGTACCCCCTAAGTGACCTATAATTATTTCCTGTGGTCGGGTACACTATTACCCTGTAATATAATACCTGGTCCAATTTAAATATTATGGGTCAATATTAAGGTCTGATATTGCGCCTTGCGCTAGTTAACCATTGAAAGATGTCTTTGAATTTTAAAAGCATTTTAGAACGCATATTTCTTCATTTTAAGCTTCTCAGAACACTTTATTTCGCATAGGCATACATAGTAAACTTTAGGGTCACGCTGTGTACCCCCTAAGTGACCTATAATTATTTCCCGTGGTAAGGAACAATATTACCCTGTAATATAATACGTGGCCCAATTTAAAAATTATAGGTCAATATTAAGGTCCGATACCGTACCGTTAGTTAACATAGAAAAATGTCTTTGAATTTTTAAAGCATTTTAGAACGCTTATTTCCTCATTTTAAACTTCTCAGAACTCTTTATTTCGCATAGGCATACATAGTAAACTTTAGTGTCACGCTGTGTACCCCCTAATTGACCTATAATTATTTCCTGTGGAAGGGTACACTATAACCCTGTAATATAATACGTGGTCCAATTTAAAAATTATAGGTCAATATTAAGGTCTGATATTGCGCCTTGCGTTAGCTAACCATTGAAAGATGTCTTTGAATTTTTAAAGCATTTTAGAACGCTTATTTCTTCATTTTAAGCTTCTCAGAACACTCTATTTCGCATAGGCATACATAGTAAACTTTAGGGTCACGCTGTGTACCCCCTAATTGAAATATAATTATTTCCTGTTTTAGGGTACACTATTACCCTGTAATATAATACGTGGTCCAATTTAAAAATTATAGGTCAATATTAAGGTCCGATACCGTGCCGTTAGTTAACATAGAAAAGTGTCGTCGTATTTCCTTGTTTTAATGCACTATTTAAAATATACATAGTGTACCCCCTAATTGACCTATATATATTTCCTGTGGTAGGGTACACTATTACCCTGTAATATAATACCTGGTCCAATTTAAATATTATGGGTCAATATTAAGTCTGATATTGCGCCTTGCGTTAGTTAACCATTGAAAGATGTCTTTGAATTTTAAAAGCATTTTAGAACGCTTATTTCTTCATTTTAAGCATCTCAGAACACTCTATTTCGTATAGGCATACATAGTAAAATTTAGGGTCACGCTGTGTACCCCCTAAATGACCTATAATTATTTCCTGTTATAAGGTACACTATTACCCTGTAATATAATACGTGGTACAATTTAAAAATTATAGGTCAATATTAAGGTCCGACACCGTGCCGTTAGTTAACATAGAAAAATGTCTTTGAATTTTTAAAGCATTTTAGAACGCTTATTTCCTCATTTTAAGCTTCTCAGAGCACTTTATTTCGCATAGGCATACATAGTAAACTTTGGGGTCACTCTGTGTACCCCCTAATTGACCAATAATTATTTCCTGTGGAAGGGTACACTATAACCCTGTAATATAATACGTGGTCCAATTTAAAAATTATAGGTCAATATTAAGGTCCGATATCAATATTAAGGTCCGATACCGTGCCGTTAGTTAACATAGAAAAATGTCTTTGAATTTTTAAATCATTTTAGAACGCTTATTTCCTCATTTTAAGCTTCTCAGAACACTTTATTTCGCATAGGCATACATAGTAAACTTGAGGGTCACGCTGTGTACCCCCTAATTGACCTATAATTATTTCCTGTGGTAGGGTACACTATAACCCTGTAATATAATACGTGGTCCAATTTAAAAATTATAGGTCAATATTAAGGTCCGATACCGTGCCGTTAGTTAACATAGAAAAGTGTCTTCGAATTTCCTTGTTTTAATGCACTATTTAAAATATACATAGTGTACCCCCTAATTGACCTATAATTATTTCCTGTGGAAGGGTACACTATTACCCTGTAATATAATACCTGGTCCAATTTAAATATTATGGATCAATATTAAGGTCTGATATTGCGCCTTGCGTTAGTTAACCATTTAAAGATGTCTTTGAATTTTTAAAGCATTTTAGAACGCTTATTTCTTCATTTTAAGCTTCTCAGAACACTTTATTTCGCATACGCATACATAGTAAACTTTAGGGTCACGCTGTGTACCCCCTAATTGACCTATAATTATTTTACGTGGTAGGGTACACTATAACCCTGTAATATAATAGGTGGTTCAATTTAAAAATTTTAGGTCAATATTAAGGTCCGATACCGTGCCGTTAGTTAACATAGAAAAGTGTCTTCGAATTTCCTTGTTTTAATACACTATTTAAAATATACATAGTGTACCCCCTAATTGACCTATAATTATTTCCTGTGGTAGGGTACACTTTTACCCTGTAATATAATACCTGGTCCAATTTAAATATTATGGGTCAATATTAAGGTCTGATACCGTACCGTTAGTTAACATAGAAAAATGTCTTTGAATTTTTAAAGCATTTTAGAACGCTTATTTCCTCATTTTAAGCTTCTCAGAACTCTTTATTTCGCATAGGCATACATAGTAAACTTTAGTGTCACGCTGTGTACCAATTGACCTATAATTATTTCCTGTGGTAGGGTACACTATTACCCTGTAATATAATACGTGGTCCAATTTAAAAATTATAGGTCAATATTAAGGTCTGATATTGCGCCTTGCGTTAGCTAACCATTGAAAGATGTCTTTGAATTTTTAAAGCATTTTAGAACGCTTATTTCTTCATTTTAAGCTTCTCAGAACACTCTATTTCGCATAGGCATACATAGTAAACTATAGGGTCACGCTGTGTACCCCTCAATTGACCTATAATTATTTCCTGTGGTAGGGTACACTATTACCCTGTAATATAATACGTGGTCCAATTTAAAAATTATAGGTCAATATTAAGGTCTGATATTGCGCCTTGCGTTAGTTAACCATTGAAAGATGTCTTTGAATTTTAGAGCATTTTAGAACGCTTATTTCTTCATTTTAAGCTTCTCAGAACACTCTATTTCGCATAGGCATACATAGTAAACTTTAGGGTCACGCTGTGTACCCCCTAATTGACCTATAATTATTTCCTGTGGTAGGGTACACTATTACCCTGTAATATAATACGTGGTCCAATTTAAAAATTATAGGTCAATATTAAGGTCCGACACCGTGCCGTTAGTTAACATAGAAAAATGTCTTTGAATTTTTAAAGCATTTTAGAACGCTTATTTCCTCATTTTAAGCTTCTCAGAACACTTTATTTCGCATAGGCATACATAGTAACCTTTAGGGTCACACTGTGTACCCCCTAATTGACCTATAATTATTTTCCGTGGTAGGGAACACTATCACCCTGTAATATAATACGTGGCCAATTTAAAAATTTTAGGTCAATATTAAGGTCCGATACCGTGCCGTTAGTTAACATAGAAAAGAGTCTTCGAATTTCCTTGTTTAATGCACTATTTAAAATATACATAGTGTACCCCCTAATTGACCTATAATTATTTCCTGTTGTAGGGTACACTATTACCCTGTAATATAATACCTGGTCCAATTTAAATATTATGGTTCCATATTAAGGTCTGATATCGCGCCTTGCGTTAGTTAACCATTGAAAGATGTCTTTGAATTTTTAAAGCTTTTTTGAACGCTTATTTCTTCATTTTAAGCTGCTCAGAACACTCTATTTCGCATAGGCATACATAGTAAACTTAGGGTCACGCTGTGTACCCCCTAATTGACATATAATTTATTTCCTGTGGTACGGTACACTATAACCCTGTAATATAATACGGGGTCCAATTTAAAATTATAGGTCAATATTAAGGTCCGATACCGTGCCGGTAGTTAACATAGAAAAGTGTCTTCGAATTTCCTTGTTTTAATGCACTATTTAAAATATACATAGTGTATCCCCTAATTGACCTATAATTATTTCCTGTGGTAGGGTACACTATTACCCTGTAATATAATACCTGGTCCAATTTAAATATTATGGTTCCATATTAAGGTCTGATATAGCGCCTTGCGTAAGTTAACCATTGAAAGATGTCTTTGAATTTTTAAAGCATTTTAGAACGCTATTTCCTCATTTTAAGCTTCTCAGAACACTTTATTTCGCATAGGCATACATAGTAAACTTTAGGGTCACGCTGTGTACCCCCTAAGAGACCTATAATTATTTCCGTGGTAGGGAACAATATTACCCTGTAATATAATACGTGGTCCAATTAAAAATTATAGGTCAATATAAGGTCCGATACCGTACCGTTAGTTAACATAGAAAATGTCTTTGAATTTTTAAAGCATTTTAGAACGCTTATTTCCTCATTTTAAGCTTCTCAGAACACTTTATTTCGCATAGGCATACATAGTAACCTTTAGGGTCACACTGTGTACCCCCTATTGACCTATAATTATTTCCGTGGTAGGGTACACTATCACCCTGTAATATAATACGTGGCCCCCAATTTAAAAATTTTAGGTCAATATTAAGGTCCGATACCGTGCCGCTAGTTAACATAGAAAAGAGTCTTCGAATTTCCTTGTTTTAATGCACTATTTAAAATATACATAGTGTACCCCCTAATTGACCTATAATTATTTCCTGTTGTAGGGTACACTATTACCCTGTAATATAATACCTGGTCCAATTTAAATATTATGGTTCCATATTAAGGTCTGATATCGCGACTTGCGTTAGTTAACCATTGAAAGATGTCTTTGAATTTTAAAGCTTTTTTGAACGCTTATTCTTCATTTTAGCTTCTCAGAACACTCTATTTCGCATAGGCATACATAGTAAACTTTAGGGTCACGCTGTGTACCCCCTAAGAGACCTATAATTATTTCCTGTGGTAGGGTACACTATTACCCTGTAATATAAGACGTGGTCCAATTTAAAAATTATAGGTCAATATTAAGGTCCGATACCGTGCCGGTAGTTACATAGAAAAGTGTCTTCGAATTTCCTTGTTTTAATGCACTATTTAAAATATACATAGTGTATCCCCCTAATTGACCTATAATTATTTCCTGTGGTAGGGTACACTATTACCCTGTAATATAATACCTGGTCCAATTTAAATATTATGGTTCCATAATAAGGTCTGATATCGCGCCTTGCGTAAGTTAACCATTGAAAGATGTCTTTGAATTTTTAAAGCATTTTAGAACGCTTATTCCTCATTTTAAGCTTCTCAGAACACTTTATTTCGCATAGACATACATAGTAAACTTTAGGGTCACGCTGTGTACCCTCTAAGAGACCTATAATTATTTCCCGTGGTAGGGAACAATATTACCCTGTAATATAATACGTGGTCCAATTTAAAAATTATAGGTCAATATTAAGGTCTGATATTGCGCCTTGCATTAGTTAACCATTGAAAGATGTCTTTGAATTTTAGAGCATTTTAGAACGCTTATTTCTTCATTTTAAGCTTCTCAGAACACTCTATTTCGCATAGGCATATATAGTAAACTTTAGGGTCACTCTGTGTACTACCTAATTGACCTATAATTATTTCCTGTGGTAGGGTACACTATAACCCTGTAATATAATACGTGGTCCAATTTAAAAATTATAGGTCAATATTAAGGTCCGATACCGTGCCGTTAGTTAACATAGAAAGTGTCTTCGTATTTCCTTGTTTTAATGCACTATTTAAAATATACATAGTGTACCCCCTAAATGACCTATAATTATTTCCTGTGGTAGGGTACACTATTACCCTGTAAATAATAGGTGGTCCAATTTAAAAATTATAGGTCAGTATTAAGGTCCGAAACCGTGCCGTTAGTTAACATAGAAAAATGTCTTTGAATTTTTAAAGCATTTTAGAACGCTTATTTCCTCATTTTAAGCTTCTCAGAGCACTTTATTTCGCATAGGCATACATAGTAAACTTTGGGTCAGTCTGTGTACCCCCTAATTGACCTATAATTATTTCCTGTGGTAGGGTACACTATAACCCTGTAATATAATATGTGGTCCAATTTAAAAATTATAGGTCAATATTAAGGTCCGATACCGTGCCGTTAGTTAACATAGAAAAGTGTCTTCGTATTTCCTTGTTTTAATGCACTATTTAAAATATACATAGTGTACCCCTAATTGACCTATAAATATTTCCTGTGGTAGGGTACACTATTACCCTGTAATATAATACCTGGTCCAATATAAATATTATGGGTCAATATTAAGGTCTGATATTGCGCCTTGCGTTAGTTAACATTGAAAGATGTCTTTGAATTTTTAAAGCATTTTAGAACGCTTATTTCTTCATTTTAAGCTTCTCAGAACACTTTATTTCGCATACGCATACATAGTAAACTTTAGGGTCACGCTGTGTACCCACTAATTGACATATAATTATTTCCTGTGGTAGGTTACACTATTACCCTGTAATATAATAGTGGTCCAATTTAAAAATTATAGGTCAATATTAAGGTCCGATACCGTGCCGTTAGTTAACATAGAAAAATGTCTTTGAATTTTTAAAGCATTTTAGAACGCTTATTTCCTCATTTTAAGCTTCTCAGAACACTTTATTTCGCATAGGCATACATAGTAAACTTTAGGGTCACTCTGTGTACCCCCTAATTGACCTATAATTATTTCCTATGGTAGGGTACACTATAACCCTGTAATATAATACGTGGTCCAATTTAAAAATTATAGGTCAATATTAAGGTCCGATACCGTGCCGTTAGTTAACATAGAAAAGTGTCTTCGTATTTCCTTGTTTTAATGCACTATTTAAAATATACATAGTGTACCCCCTAATTGACCTATATATATTCCTGTGGTAGGGTTCACTATTACCCTGTAATATAATACCTGGTCCAATTTAAATATTATGGGTCAATATTAAGGACTGATATTGCGCCTTGCGTTAGTTAACCATTGAAGATGTCTTTGAATTTTTAAAGCATTTTAGAACGCTTATTTCCTCATTTTAAGCTTCTCAGAACACTCTATTTCGCATAGGCATACATAGTAAAATTTAGGGTCACGCTGTGTACCCCCTAAATGACCTATAATTATTTCCTGTGGTAGGGTACGCTATTACCCTGTAATATAATACGTGGTCCATTTAAAAATTATAGGTCAATATTAAGGTCCGATACCGTGCCGTTAGTTAACATAGAAAAATGTCTTTGAATTTTTAAAGCATTTTAGAACGCTTATTTCCTCATTTTAAGCTTCTCAGAACACTTTATTTCGCATAGGCATACATAGTAAACTTTAGGGTCACTCTGTGTACTACCTAATTGACCTATAATTATTTCCTGTGGTAGGGTACACTATAACCCTGTAATATAATACGTGGTCCAATTTAAAAATTATAGGTCAATATTAAGGTCCGATACCGTGCCGTTAGTTAACATAGAAAAGTGTCTTCGTATTTTCTTGTTTTAATGCACTATTTAAAATATACATAGTGTACCCCCTAAATGACCTATAATTATTTCCTGTGGTAGGGTACACTATTACCCTGTAATATAATAGGTGGTCCAATTTAAAAATTATAGGTCAGTATTAAGGTCCGATACCGTGCCGTTAGTTAACATAGAAAAATGTCTTTGAATTTTTAAAGCATTTTAGAACGCTTATTTCCTCATTTTAAGCTTCTCAGAGCACTTTATTTCGCATAGGCATACATAGTAAACTTTGGGGTCAGTCTGTGTACCCCCTAATTGACCTATAATTATTTCCTGTGGTAGGGTACACTATAACCCTGTAATATAATACGTGGTCCAATTTAAAAATTATAGGTCAATATTAAGGTCCGATACCGTGCCGTTAGTTAATATAGAAAAGTGTCTTCGTATTTCCTTGTTTTAATGCACTATTTAAAATATACATAGTGTACCCCCTAATTGACCTATAAATATTTCCTGTGGTAGGGTACACTATTACCCTGTAATATAATACCTGGTCCAATATAAATATTATGGTTCAATATTAAGGTCTGA
The DNA here is from genome assembly GCF_982258835.1 of Parasteatoda tepidariorum. Taxonomy (NCBI): domain Eukaryota; kingdom Metazoa; phylum Arthropoda; class Arachnida; order Araneae; family Theridiidae; genus Parasteatoda; species Parasteatoda tepidariorum. Next base: position 14,321 of record NW_028257370.1, read on the forward strand.
TATTGCCCCTTGCGTTAGTTAACCATTGAAAGATGTCTTTGAATTTTTAAAGCATTTTAGAACGCTTATTTCTTCATTTTAAGCTTCTCAGAACACTTTATTTCGCATACGCATACATAGTAAACTTTAGGGTCACGCTGTGTACCCCCTAATTGACATATAATTAGTTCCTGTGGTAGGGTACACTATTACCCTGTAATATAATAGTTGGTCCAATTTAAAAATTATAGGTCAATATTAAGGTTCGATACCGTGCCGTTAGTTAACATAGAAAAATGTCTTTGAATTTTTAAAGCATTTTAGAACGCTTATTTCCTCATTTTAAGCTTCTCAGAACACTTTATTTCGCATAGGCATACATAGTAAACTTTAGGGTCACTCTGTGTACCCCCTAATTGACCTATAATTATTTCCTGTGGTAGGGTACACTATAACCCTGTAATATAATACGTGGTCCAATTTAAAAATTATAGGTCAATATTAAGGTCCGATACCGTGCCGTTAGTTAACATAGAAAAGTGTCTTCGTATTTCCTTGTTTTAATGCACTATTTAAAATATACATAGTGTACCCCCTAATTGACCTATAATTATTTCCCGTGGTAGGGATCAATATTACCCTGTAATATATTACGTGGTCAAATTTAAAAATTATAGGTCAATATTAAGGTCCGATACCGTACCGTTAGTTAACATAGAAAAATGTCTTTGAATTTTTAAAGCATTTTAGAACGCTTATTTCCTCATTTTAAGCTTCTCAGAACACTTTATTTCGCATAGGCATACATAGTAACCTTTAGGGTCACGCTGTGTACCCCCTAATTGACCTATAATTATTTCCTGTGGTAGAGTACACTATAACCTTGAAATATAATACGTGGTCAAATTTAAAAATTATAGGTCAATATTAAGGTCCGATACCGTGCCGTTAGTTAACATAGAAAAGTGTCTTCGAATTTCCTTGTTTTAATGCACTATTTAAAATATACATAGTGTACCCCCTAGATGACCTATAATTATTTCCTGTGGTAGGGTACACTATTACCCTGTAATATAATACCTGGTCCAATTTAAATATTATGGGTCAATATTAAGGTCTGATATTGCGCCTTGCGTTAGTTAACCATTGAAAGATGTCTTTGAATTTTTAAAGCATTTTAGAACGCTTATTTCTTCATTTTAAGCATCTCAGAACACTCTATTTCGCATAGGCATACATAGTAAAATTTAGGGTCACGCTGTGTACCCCCTAAATGACCTATAATTATTTCCTGTGGTAGGGTACGCTATTACCCTGTAATATAATACGTGGTCCAATTTAAAAATTATAGGTCAATATTAAGGTCCGATACCGTGCCGTTAGTTAACATAGAAAAATGTCTTTGAATTTTTAAAGCATTTTAGAACGCTTATTTCCTCATTTTAAGCTTCTCAGAACACTTTATTTCGCATAGGCATACATAGTAAACTTTAGGGTCACTCTGTGTACTACCTAATTGACCTATAATTATTTCCTGTGGTAGGGTACACTATAACCCTGTAATATAATACGTGGTCCAATTTAAAAATTATAGGTCAATATTAAGGTCCGATACCGTGCCGTTAGTTAACATAGAAAAGTGTCTTCGTATTTTCTTGTTTTAATGCACTATTTAAAATATACATAGTGTACCCCCTAAATGACCTATAATTATTTCCTGTGGTAGGGTACACTATTACCCTGTAATATAATAGGTGGTCCAATTTAAAAATTATAGGTCAGTATTAAGGTCCGATACCGTGCCGTTAGTTAACATAGAAAAATGTCTTTGAATTTTTAAAGCATTTTAGAACGCTTATTTCCTCATTTTAAGCTTCTCAGAGCACTTTATTTCGCATAGGCATACATAGTAAACTTTGGGGTCAGTCTGTGTACCCCCTAATTGACCTATAATTATTTCCTGTGGTAGGGTACACTATAACCCTGTAATATAATACGTGGTCCAATTTAAAAATTATAGGTCAATATTAAGGTCCGATACCGTGCCGTTAGTTAATATAGAAAAGTGTCTTCGTATTTCCTTGTTTTAATGCACTATTTAAAATATACATAGTGTACCCCCTAATTGACCTATAAATATTTCCTGTGGTAGGGTACACTATTACCCTGTAATATAATACCTGGTCCAATATAAATATTATGGTTCAATATTAAGGTCTGATATTGCCCCTTGCGTTAGTTAACCATTGAAAGATGTCTTTGAATTTTTAAAGCATTTTAGAACGCTTATTTCTTCATTTTAAGCTTCTCAGAACACTTTATTTCGCATACGCATACATAGTAAACTTTAGGGTCACGCTGTGTACCCCCTAATTGACATATAATTAGTTCCTGTGGTAGGGTACACTATTACCCTGTAATATAATAGTTGGTCCAATTTAAAAATTATAGGTCAATATTAAGGTTCGATACCGTGCCGTTAGTTAACATAGAAAAATGTCTTTGAATTTTTAAAGCATTTTAGAACGCTTATTTCCTCATTTTAAGCTTCTCAGAACACTTTATTTCGCATAGGCATACATAGTAAACTTTAGGGTCACTCTGTGTACCCCCTAATTGACCTATAATTATTTCCTGTGGTAGGGTACACTATAACCCTGTAACATAATACGTGGTCCAATTTAAAAATTATAGGTCAATATTAAGGTCCGATACCGTGCCGTTAGTTAACATAGAAAAGTGTCTTCGTATTTCCTTGTTTTAATGCACTATTTAAAATATACATAGTGTACCCCCTAATTGACCTATAATTATTTCCCGTGGTAGGGATCAATATTACCCTGTAATATATTACGTGGTCAAATTTAAAAATTATAGGTCAATATTAAGGTCCGATACCGTACCGTTAGTTAACATAGAAAAATGTCTTTGAATTTTTAAAGCATTTTAGAACGCTTATTTCCTCATTTTAAGCTTCTCAGAACACTTTATTTCGCATAGGCATACATAGTAAACTTTAGGGTCACGCTGTGTACCCCCTAATTGACCTATAATTATTTCCTGTGGTAGGGTACACTATAACCCTTTAATATAATACGTGGTCCAATTTAAAAATTATAGGTCAATATTAAGGTCTGATATTGCGCCTTGCGTTAGTTAACCATTGAAAGATGTCTTTGAATTTTTAAAGCATTTTTGAACGCTTATTTCTTCATTTTAAGCTTCTCGGAACACTCTATTTCGCATAGGCATACATAGTAAACTTTAGGGCCACGCTGTGTACCCCCTAATTGACCTATAATTATTTCCTGTGGTAGGGTACACTATTACCCTGTAATATAATACGTGGTCCAATTTAAAAATTATAGGTCAATATTAAGGTCTGATATTGCGCCTTGCTTTAGTTAACCATAGAAAGATGTCTTTGAATTTTTAAAGCATTTCAGAACGCTTATTTCTTCATTTTAAGCTTCTCAGAACACTCTATTTCGCATAGGCATACATAGTAAACTTTAGGGTCACGCTCTGTACCCCCTAATTGACCTGTAATTATTTCCTGTGGTAGGGTACACTATTACCCTGTAATATAATACGTGGTCCAATTTAAAAATTATAGGTCAATATTAAGGTCCGATACCGTGCCGTTAGTTAACATAGAAAAATGTCTTTGAATTTTTTAAGCATTTGAGAACGCTTATTTCCTCATTTTAAGCTTCTCAGAACACTTTATTTCGCATAGGCATACATAGTAACCTTTAGGGTCACGCTGTGTACCCCCTAATTGACCTATAATTATTTCCTGTGGTAGAGTACACTATAACCCTGAAATATAATACGTGGTCAAATTTAAAAATTATAGGTCAATATTAAGGTCCGATACCGTGCCGTTAGTTAACATAGAAAAGTGTCTTCGAATTTCCTTGTTTTAATGCACTATTTAAAATATACATAGTGTACCCCCTAGATGACCTATAATTATTTCCTGTGGTAGGGTACACTATTACCCTGTAATATAATACCTGGTCCAATTTAAATATTATGGGTCAATATTAAGGTCTGATATTGCGCCTTGCGTTAGTTAACCATTTAAAGATGTCTTTGAATTTTTAAAGCATTTTAGAACGCTTATTTCTTCATTTTAAGCTTCTCAGAACACTTTATTTCACATAGGCATACATAGTAAACTTTAGGGTCACGCTGTGTACCCCCTAAGTGACCTATAATTATTTCCCGTGGTAGGGAACAATATTACCCTGTAATATATTACGTGGTCCAATTTAAAAATTATAGGTCAATATTAAGGTCCGATACCGTGCCGTTAGTTAACATAGAAAAGTGTCTTCGTATTTCCTTGTTTTAATGCACTATTTAAAATATACATAGTGTACCCCCTAATTGACCTATAATTATTTCCCGTGGTAGGGATCAATATTACCCTGTAATATATTACGTGGTCAAATTTAAAAATTATAGGTCAATATTAAGGTCCGATACCGTACCGTTAGTTAACATAGAAAAATGTCTTTGAATTTTTAAAGCATTTTAGAACGCTTATTTCCTCATTTTAAGCTTCTCAGAACACTTTATTTCGCATAGGCATACATAGTAAACTTTAGGGTCACGCTGTGTACCCCCTAATTGACCTATAATTATTTCCTGTGGTAGGGTACACTATAACCCTTTAATATAATACGTGGTCCAATTTAAAAATTATAGGTCAATATTAAGGTCTGATATTGCGCCTTGCGTTAGTTAACCATTGAAAGATGTCTTTGAATTTTTAAAGCATTTTAGAACGCTTATTTCTTCATTTTAAGCTTCTCGGAACACTCTATTTCGCATAGGCATACATAGTAAACTTTAGGGCCACGCTGTGTACCCCCTAATTGACCTATAATTATTTCCTGTGGTAGGGTACACTATTACCCTGTAATATAATACGTGGTCCAATTTAAAAATTGTAGGTCAATATTAAGGTCTGATATTGCGCCTTGCTTTAGTTAACCATAGAAAGATGTCTTTGAATTTTTAAAGCATTTCAGAACGCTTATTTCTTCATTTTAAGCTTCTCAGAACACTCTATTTCGCATAGGCATACATAGTAAACTTTAGGGTCACGCTCTGTACCCCCTAATTGACCTGTAATTATTTCCTGTGGTAGGGTACACTATTACCCTGTAATATAATACGTGGTCCAATTTAAAAATTATAGGTCAATATTAAGGTCCGATACCGTGCCGTTAGTTAACATAGAAAAATGTCTTTGAATTTTTAAAGCATTTGAGAACGCTTATTTCCTCATTTTAAGCTTCTCAGAACACTTTATTTCGCATAGGCATACATAGTAACCTTTAGGGTCACGCTGTGTACCCCCTAATTGACCTATAATTATTTCCTGTGGTAGAGTACACTATAACCCTGAAATATAATACGTGGTCAAATTTAAAAATTATAGGTCAATATTAAGGTCCGATACCGTGCCGTTAGTTAACATAGAAAAGTGTCTTCGAATTTCCTTGTTTTAATGCACTATTTAAAATATACATAGTGTACCCCCTAGATGACCTATAATTATTTCCTGTGGTAGGGTACACTATTACCCTGTAATATAATACCTGGTCCAATTTAAATATTATGGGTCAATATTAAGGTCTGATATTGCGCCTTGCGTTAGTTAACCATTTAAAGATGTCTTTGAATTTTTAAAGCATTTTAGAACGCTTATTTCTTCATTTTAAGCTTCTCAGAACAATTTATTTCACATAGGCATACATAGTAAACTTTAGGGTCACGCTGTGTACCCCCTAAGTGACCTATAATTATTTCCCGTGGTAGGGAACAATATTACCCTGTAATATATTACGTGGTCCAATTTAAAAATTATAGGTCAATATTAATTTCCGATACCGTACCGTTAGTTAACATAGAAAAATGTCTTTGAATTTTTAAAGCATTTTAGAACGCCTATTTCCTCATTTTAAGCTTCTCAGAACACTTTATTTTGCATAGGAATACATAGTAAACTTTAGGGTCACGCTGTGTACCCCCTAATTGACCTATACTTATTTCCTGCGGTAGGGTACACTATTACCCTGTAATATAATACCTGGTCCAATTTAAATATTATGGGTCAATATTAAGGTCTGATATCGCGCCTTGCGTTGGTTAACCATTGAAAGATGTCTTCGAATTTCCTTGTTTTAATGCACTATTTAAAATATACATAGTGTACCCCCCAATTGACCTATAATTATTTCCTGTGGTAGGGTACACTATTACTCTGTAATATAATACCTGGTCCAATTTAAATATTATGGTTCCATATTAAGGTCTGATATCGCGCCTTGCGTTAGTTAACCATTGAAAGATGTCTTTGAATTTTTAAAGCATTTTAGAACGCTTATTTCTTCATTTTAAGCATCTCAGAACACTCTATTTCGCATAGGCATACATAGTAAAATTTAGTGTCACGTTGTGTACCCCCTAAATGACCTATAATTATTTCCTGCGCTAGGGTACACTATTACCCTGTAATATAATACGTGGTCCAATTTAAAAATTATAGGTCAATATTAAGGTCCGATACCGTACCGTTAGTTAACATAGAAAAATGTCTTTGAATTTTTAAAGCATTTTAGAACGCTTATTTCCTCATTTTAAGCTTCTCAGAACACTTTTTTTCGCATAGGCATACATAGTAAACTTTAGGGTCACGCTATGTACCCCCTAATTGACCTATAATTATTTACTGTGGTAGGGTACACTATAACCCTGTAATATAATACGTGGTCCAATTTAAAAATTATAGGTCAATATTAAGGTCCGATAATGTGCCGTTAGTTAACATAGAAAAGTGTCTTCGAATTTCCTTGCTTTAATGCACTATTTAAAATATACATAGTGTACCCCCTAATTGAAATATAATTATTTCCTGTGGTAGGGTACACTATTACCCTGTAATATAATACCTGGTCCAATTTAAATATTATGGGTCAATATTAAGGTCTGATATTGCGCCTTGCGTTAGTTAACCATTGAAAGATGTCTTTGAATTTTTAAAGCATTTTAGAACGCTTATTTCTTCATTTTAAGCTTCTCAGAACACTTTATTGCGCATACGCATACATAGTAAACTTTAGGGTCACGCTGTGTACCCCCTAATTGACCTATAATTATTTTACGTGGTAGGGTACACTATAACCCTGTAATATAATACGTGGTTCAATTTAAAAATTTTAAGTCAATATTAAGGTCCGATACCGTGCCGTTAGTTATCATAGAAAAGAGTCTTCGAATTTCCTTGTTTTAATGCACTATTTAAAATATACACAGTGTACCCCCTAATTGACCTATAATTATTTCCTGTTGTAGGGTACACTATTACCCTGTAATATAATACCTTTTTCCAATTTAAATATTATGGTTCCATATTAAGGTCTGATATCGCACCTTGCGTTAGTTAACCATTGAAAGATGTCTTTGAATTTTTAAAGCATTTTAGAACGCTTATTTCTTCATTTTAAGCTTCTCAGAACACTCTATTTCGCATAGGCATACATAGTAAACTTTAGGGTCACGCTGTGTACCCCCTAATTGACCTATAATTATTTCCAGCGGTAGGGTACACTATTACCCTGTATTATAATACGTGGTCCAATTTAAAAATTATAGGTCAATATTAAGGTCCGATACCGTGCCGTTAGTTAACATAGAAAAGTGTCTTCGTATTTCCTTGTTTTAATGCACTATTTAAAATATACATAGTGTACCCCCTAATTGATCTATAATTATTTCCTGTGGTAGGGTACACTATTACCCTGTAATATAATAACTGGTCCAATTTAAATATTATGGGTCAATATTAAGGTCTGATACTGCGCCTTGCGTTAGTTAACCATTGAATGATGTCTTTGAATTTTTAAAGCATTTTAGACCGCCTATTTCTTCATTTTAAGCTTCTCAGAACACTTTATTTCGCATAGGCATACATAGTAAACTTTAGGGTCACGCTGTGTACCCCCTAATTGACCTATAATTATTTCCTGTAATAGGGTACACTATAACCCTGTAATATAATACGTGGTCCAATTTAAAAATTATAGGTCTATATTAAGGTCCGATACCGTGCCGTTAGTTAACATAGAAAAGTGTCTTCGTATTTCCTTGTTTTAATACACTATTTAAAATATACATAGTGTACCCCCTAATTGACCTATAATTATTTCCTGTGGTAGGGTACACTATTACCCTGTAATATTATACCTGGTTCAATTTAAATATTATGGGTCCATATTAAGGTCTGATATCGCGCTCTGCGTTATTTAACCATTGAAAGAAGTCTTTGAATTTTTAAAGCATTTTAGAACGCTTATTTCTTCATTTTAAGCTTCTCAGAACACTCTATTTCGCATAGGCATACATAGTAAACTTTAGGGTCACGCTGTGTAGTGCACTGACGTGTAGTAGTAGGGCAGTGAAGAGTCCTATATTTTGTTCCACCGCAACGGGGTAAAAAAGCCACGCACGTGTCGCAGTAGGGCCGTGGAGTGTCCGCCATCTTTCGCCACTGATTTGAGCGGAAGCCGAACTGTGGAGTAAAGGCACTGGCGTGTCGTAGTCGGGCAGTGTAGAGTACGCCATTTTGGGCCACTGCAACGCGGCACTTTAGCAGCGCACGTGCCGCTGAAGGGCCATGGAGTGTCCGACATATTTTTCCATTAGTTAGAGTGGAAGCCGAACTGAGGAGAAAAGGCACAGGCGTGCAGTAGTAGGGCAGTGTAGTATCCTGTCATTTTGGCCACCACTACGCAGCACTACAGCCGCGGACGTGCCGCAGTAGGGCTATAGACTGTCCGCCATCTTTAGCCACTGGTTTAAGCGGAAGCCCTACAGAGGAGTAAAGGAACAGGCGTGTCGTAGTAGGGCAGTGTAGAGTCCGATATTTTGGGGCAACGCAACGCGACACTACAGCCGCGCGCTTGCCGCAGTAGGGCCATGGAGGGTCCGCCATATTTGGCCTCTGATTTAAGCGGAAGCGCAACTGAGAACTTAAGTCTTTGGTAGAGTCTAGTAGGGCAGTGTAGTGTCCGCCATTTCGGGCCACCGCAACGCGGCACAACAGCCTATTACGTGCCGCAGTAGGGCCGTGGAGTGTCCTCCATTTTTGGCCACTGATTAGAGCGGAAGCCGAACTGAGGAGTAAAGGCACTGACGTGTCGTAGTCGGACAGTGTTGCGTCCGACATGTTGGGCCACTGCAACGCGGCACTACAGCCGTGCAAGTGCCGCATTAGGGCCGGGGAGTGTTCGCCATCTTTGGTCCCGGATAAGAGCGGAAGCCCTGCTCAGGAGTAAAGGCACTGGCGTGTCGTAGTAGGGCAGTGTAGAGTCCGCCATTTTGGGGCAACGCAACGCGACACTACAGCCACGGACGTGCCGCAGTAGGGCTATAGACTGTCCGCCATCTTTGGCCATTAATTAGAGCGGAAGCCGAACTGAGGAGTAAAGGCACTGACGTGTAGTAGTAGGGCAGTGAAGAATCCTATACTTTGTTCCACCGCAACGGGGCAATAAAGCCACGCACGTGTCGCAGTAGGGCCGTGGAGTGTCCGCCATCTTTGGCCACTGATTAGAGCGGAAGCCGAACTGTGGAGTAAAGGCACTGGCGTGTCGTAGTCGGGCAGTGTGGAGTACGCCATTTTGGGCCACTGCAACGCGGCACTTTAGCAGCGCACGTGCCGCTGAAGGGCCATGGAGTGTCCGACATCTTTTTCCATTAGTTAGAGTGGAAGCAGAACTGAGGAGAAAAGGCACTGGCGTGTAGTATTATGGCAGTGTAGTATCCTGTCATTTTGGCCACCACTACGCAGCACTACAGCCGCGGACGTGCCGCAGTAGGGCTATAGACTGTCCGCCATCTTTAGCCACTGATTTAAGCGGAAGCCGAACTGAAGAGTAAAGGCACAGGCGTGTAGTAGTAGGACAGTGTATAGTCCGATATTTTGGGCCACCGCAACGCGGCACTACAGCCGTGCACGTGCCGAAATAGGGCCGGGGAGTGTTCGCCATCTTTGGCCACGGATTAGAGCGGAAGCTCAACTGAGGAGAAAAAGCACAGGCGTTTCGTAGTAGGGCAGTATAGAGTCCATTATTTTGGGGCACCGCAACGCGACACTACAGTCGCGGACGAGCTGCTGAAGGGCTATGGAGTGTCCGCCATCTTTACCCACTGATTAGAGCGGAAACTCATCTGAGGAGTAAAGCCACAGGCGTGTCGTAGTAGGGCAGTGTAGAGTCCGATATTTTGGGGCAACGCAACGCGACACTACAGCCGCGCGCTTGCCGCAGTAGGGCCATGGAGGGTCCGCCATATTTGGCCTCTGATTTAAGCGGAAGCGCAACTGAGAACTTAAGTCTTTGGTAGAGACTAGTAGGGCAGTGTAGTGTCCGCCATTTCGGGCCACTGCAACGGTCATCTTTGGCCACAAATTAGAGCGGAAGCTCATCTGAGGAGTAAAGCCACAGGCGTGTCGTAGTAGGGCAGTGTAGAGTCCGCCATTTAGGGGCACCGCAACGCGGCACGACAGCCGTGATGTGCCGCATTAGGGCCGGGGAGTGTTCGCCATCTTTGGCCAGGGATTAGAGCGGAAGCCGAACAGAGGAGTAAAGGCACTGACGTGTAGTAGTAGGGCAGAGTAGAGTCCGATATTTTGGGGCAACACAACGTGGCACTTCCGAAGCGCACGTGCCGCTGAAGGGCCATGGAGTGTCCGACATCTTTTTCCACTATTAAGAGCGGAAGCCGAACTGAGGAGAAAAGGCACTGGCATGTAGTAGTAGGGCAGTGTAGAGTCCGATATTTTGGGCCATCGCAACACGGCACTACTGCCGTGCACGTGACGCATTAGGGCCGGGGAGTGTTCATCATCTTTGGACACGGATTAGAGCGGAAGCCCAACTGAAGATTAAAGCCACAGGCGTCTCGTAGTCGGGCAGTGTTGCGTCCAACATGTTGGGCCGCAGCAACGCGGCACTACAGCCGTGCACGTGCCGCAGTAGGTCCGGGGAGTGTTCGCCATCTTTGGAAACTGATTTGAGCTGAATCCCAACTGAGCAGTAAAGGCACTGGCATGTCGTAGTAAGGTAGTGTAGAGTCCGACATTTTGGGCCTCTGCAACGTGGCACTACAGCCACGCACGTGCCGCAGAAGGGCCGTGGAGTGTCCGCCATCTTTATCCACTGATTAGAGCGGAATCCCAACTGAGGAGTAAAGGCATTGGCGTGCCGTAGTAAGCCAGTGTAGAGTCCGACATTTTGGGCCACTGCAACGTGGCACTACAGCCACGGACATGCCGCGGTAGGGCTATAGACTGTCTGCCATCTTTGGCCACTAATTAGAGCGGAAACCGAACTGAAGAGTAAAGGCACTGGCGTGTAGTAGTAGGGCAGTGTAGAGTCCGATATTTTGGGCCACCGCAACACGGCAATACAGCCGTGATGTGCCGCATTAGGGCCGGGTAGTGTTCGCCATCTTTGGCAAAGGATTAGAGCGGAAGCCGAACTGAGGAGTAAAGGCACTGACGTGTAGTAGTAGGGCAGAGTAGAGTCCGATATTTTGGGGCAACACGACGCGGCACTTCAGCAGCGCACGTGCCGCTGAAGGGCCATGGAATGTCCGACATCTTTTTCCACTATTAAGAGCGGAAGCCGATCTGAGGAGAAAAGGCACTGGCGTGTAGTAGTAGGGCAGTGTAGAGTCCGATATTTTGGGATATCGCAACACGGCACTACTGCCGTGCACGTGCCGCGTTATGGCCGGGGAGTGTTCGCCATCTTTGGACACGTATTAGAGCGGAAGCCCAACTGAGGAGTAAAGCCACAGGCGTGTCGTAGTCGGGCAGTGTTGCGTCCGACATGTGGGGCCGCGCTACGCGGCGCTACAGCTTACACGTGCCGCTGAAGGGCCATGGAGTGTCCGCCATCTTTTTCCATTAGTTAGATTGGAAGCCGAACAGAGGAGAAAAGGCACTGGCGTGTAGTAGTAGGGCAGTGTAGTATCCTGCCATTTTGGCCACCACTGCTCAGCACTACAGCTGCGGACGTGCCGCAGTAGGGCTATAGACTGTCCGCCATCTTTAGCCACTGATTTAAGCGGAAGCCCAACTGAGGAATAAAGGAACAGGTGTGTCGCAGTAGGGCAGTGTAGAGTCCGCTATTTTGGGGCACCGCAACACGGCACTTCAGCCGCGGACGTGCCGCAGTAGGGCTATGGAATGTCCGCCATCTTTGGTAATGGATAAGAGCGGAAGCTCAACTGAGGAGTAAAGGCACAGGCGTGTCGTAGTAGGGCAGTGTAGAGTCCGCCATTTTAGGGAACCGCAACGCGACACTACAGCCGCGGACGTGACGCAGTAGGGCTATAGACTGTCCGCCATCTTTGGCCATTAATTAGAGCGGAAGCCGAACTGAGGAGTAAAGGCACTGACGTGTAGTAGTAGGGCAGTGTAGAGTCCGATATTTTGGGGCAACGCAACGCGGTAATAAAGCCGCGCACGTGCCGAAGAAGGGCCACGGAGGGTCCGAAATATTTGGCCACAGATTAAAGCGGAAGCGCAACTGAGAACATGTCTTTGGTAGAGTCTAGCAGGACAGTGTTGTGTCCGCCATTTTGGGCCACCGCAACGCGGCCCTACAGCCACGCACGTGCCACAGTTGGGCCGTGGAGTATCCGCCATCTTTGGCCACGGATTGTAGTGGAAGCTTAACTGAGGAGTAAAGGCACTCGCGTGTCACAGTAAGGCAGTGTAGAGTCCGCCATTTTTGGGCACTGCAACGCGACACTACAGCCGCGGACGTGCCGCAGTAGGGCTATAGACTGTCCGCCATCTTTAGCCACTGATTAGAGCATAAGCCGAACTGAGGAGTAAAGGCACGGGCGTATCGTAGTCGGGCAGTATAGCGTCCGACTTGTTAGGCCACTGCAACGCGGCACTACAGCCGTGCACGTGTCGCAGTAGGTCCGGGGAGTGTTCGCCATCTTTGGAAACTGATTTGAGCTGAATCACAACTGAGCAGTAAAGGCACTGGCATGTCGTAGTAAGGTAGTGTAGAGTCCGACATTTTGGGCCACTGCAACTTGGCACTACAGCCACACACGTGCCGCAGTAGGGCAATAGACCGTCCGCCATCGTTAGACACTGATTAGAGTAGAAGCCGAACTGAGGAGTATAGGCACAGGCGTGTCGTAGTCGGGCAGTGTAGCGTCCGACATGTTGGGCCACCGCAACGCGGCAATAAAGCCGCTCACGTGCCGCAGAAGGGCCATGGAGGGTCCGCCATATTTGGCCATAGATTAAAGCGGAAGAGCAACTGAGAACTTAAGTTTATGGTACAGTCTAGTAGGGTAGTGTTGTGTCCACCATTTTGGGCCACCGCAACGCAGCACTACAGCCACGCGAGCGCCGAAGTAGTGCCGGGGAGTGTTCGGCATCTTTGGCCCCTGATAAGAGCGGAAGCCCTGCTGAGGAGTAAAGGCACTGGCGTGTCGTAGTAGGGCAGTGTAGAGTCCGCCATTTTGAGGCAACGCAACGCGACACTACAGCCACGGACGTACCGCAGTAGGGCTATAGACTGTCCGCCATCTTTGGCCATTAATTAGAGCGGAAGCCGAACTGAGGAGTAAAAGCACTGACGTGTAGTAGTAGGGCAGTGGAGAGTCCTATATTTTGTTCCACCGTAACGGGGCACTACAGCCGCGGACGTGCTGCAGTAGGGTCATGGAGGGTTCGCCATATTTGGACACTGATTTAAGCGAAAGCCCAACTGAGGAGTAAAGGAACAGGCGTGTCGTAGTAGGGCAGTGAAGTGTCCGCCATTTTGGGGGCACCGCAACGCGGCACTACAGCCGCGGACGTGCCGCAGATGGGCTATAGACTAATCGCCAGCTTTGGCCACTGATTTGAGCGGAAGTCGAAATAAGGAGTAAATGCACTGACGTGTTGTCGTAGGGCAGTGTAGAGTCCGATATTTTAGGCCGCCGCAACGCGGCAATAAAGCCGCGCACGTGCCGCAGAAGGGCCACGGAGAGTCCGCCATATTTGGCCACTGATTAAAGCGGAAGCGCAACTGAGAACTTAAGTCTTTGGTAGAGTCTAGCAGGGCAGTGTTGTGTCCGCCATTTTGGGGCACCGCAACGCGACACTACAGCCACGGACATGCCGCGGTAGGGCTATAGACTGTCTGCCATCTTTGGCCACTAATTAGAGCGGAAACCGAACTGAAGAGTAAAGGCACTGGCGTGTAGTAGTAGGGCAGTGTAGAGTCCGATATTTTGGGGCAACACAACGCGGCACTTCAGCAGCGCACGAGCCGCTGAAGGGCCATGGAGTGTCCGACATCTTTTTCCACTATTAAGAGCGGAAGCCGATCTGAGGAGAAAAGGCACTGGCGTGTAGTAGTAGGGCAGTGTAGAGTCCGATATTTTGGGCCACTGCAACGTGGCTATACAGCCACACACGTGCCGCAGTAGGGCAATAGACCGTCCGCCATCGTTAGACACTGATTAGAGCAGAAGCCGAACTGAGGAGTAAAGGCACAGGCGTGTCGTAGTCGGGCAGTGTAGCGTCCGACATGTTGGGCCACCGCAACGCGGCAATAAAGCCGCGCACGTGCCGAAGAAGGGCCATGGAGGGCCCGCCATATTTGGCCATAGATTAAAGCGGAAGCGCAACTGAGAACTTAAGTTTATGGTAAAGTCTAGTAGGGTAGTGTTGTGTCCACCATTTTGGGCCAACGCAACGCAGCACTACAGCCACGCGCGCGCCGAAGTAGTGTCGGGGAGTGTTCGCCATCTTTGGTCCCGGATGAGAGCGGAAGCCCTGCTGAGGAGTAAAGGCACTGGCGTGTCGTAGTAGGGCAGTGTAGAGTCCGCAATTTTGAGGCAACGCAACGCGACACTACAGCCACGGACGTACCGCAGTAGGGCTATAAAATGTCCGCCATCTTTGGCCATTAATTAGAGCGGAAGCCGAACTGAGGAGTAAAAGCACTGACGTGTAGTAGTAGGGCAGTGGAGAGTCCTATATTTTGTTCCACCGCAACGGGGCAATAAAGCCACGCACGTGTCGATGTAGGGCCGTGGAGTGTCCGCCATCTTTGGCCACTGATTAGAGCGGAAGCCGAACTGTGGAGTAAAGGCACTTACGTGTCGTAGTCGGGCAGTGTTGAGTACGCCATTTTGGGCCACTGCAACGCGGCACTTTAGCAGCGCACGCGCCGCTGAAGGGCCATGGAGTGTCCGACATCTTTTTCCATTAGTTAGAGTGGAAGCCGAACTGAGGAGAAAAGGCAAGGGCGTGCAGTAGTAGGGCAGTGTAGTATCCTGTCATTTTGGCCACCACTATGCAGCACTACAGCCGCGGACGTGCCGCAGTAGGGCTATAGACTGTCTGCCATCTTTAGCCACTGATTTAAGCGGAAGCCCTACTGAGGAGTAAAGGAACAGGCGTGTCGTAGTAGGGCAGTGTAGAGTCCGATATTTTGGGGCAACGCAACGCGACACTACAGCCGCGGGCTTGGCGCAATAGGGCCATGGAGGGTCCGCCATATTTTGCCTCTGATTTAAGCGGAAGCGCAACTGAGAACTTAAGTCTTTGGTAGAGTCTAGTAGGGCAGTGTGGTGTCCGCCATTTCGGGCCACCGCAACGCGGCACAACAGCCTATTACGTGCCGCAGTAGGGCCGTGGAGTGTCCGCCATTTTTGGCCACTGATTAGAGCGGAAGCTGAACTGAGGAGTAAACGCACTGGCGTGTCGTAGTCGGACAGTGTTGCGTCCGACATGTTGGGCCACTGCAACGCGGCACTTCAGCAGCGCACGAGCCGCCGAAGGGCCATGGAGTGTCCGACATCTTTTTCCACTATTTAGAGCGGAAGCAGAACTGAGGAGAAAAGGCACTGGCGTGTAGTAGTAGGGCAGTGTAGAGTCCGATATTTTGGGCCATCGCAACACGGCACTACTGCCGTTCACGTGCCGCATTAGGGCCGGGGAGTGTTCATCATCTTTGGACACGGATTAGAGCGGAAGCCCAACTGAGGAGTAAAGCCACAGGCGTGTCGTATTCGGGCAGTGTTGCGTCCGACATGTTGGGCCGCAGCAACGCGGCACTACAGCTTACACGTGCCGCTGAAGGGCCATGGAGTGTCCGCCATCTTTTTCCATTAGTTAGATTGGAAGCCGAACTGAGGAGAAAAGGCACTGGCGTGCCGTAGTAAGCCAGTGTAGAGTCCGACATTTTGGGCCATCGCAACACGGCACTACTGCCGTGCACGTGCCGCATTAGGGCCGGGGAGTGTTCATCATCTTTGGACACGGATTAGAGCGGAAGCCCAACTGAGCAGTAAAGGCACTGGCATGTCGTAGTAAGGTAGTGTAGAGTCCGACATTTTGGGCCTCTGCAACGTGGCACTACAGCCACGCACGTGCCGCAGAAGGGCCGTGGAGTGTCCGCCATCTTTGGCCAGGGATTAGAGCGGAAGCCGAACTGAGGAGTAAAGGCACTGACGTGTAGTAGTAGGGCAGAGTAGAGTCCGATATTTTGGGGCAACACAACGTGGCACTTCAGCTTACACGTGCCGCAGAAGGGCCATGGAGTGTCCGCCATCTTTTTCCATTAGTTAGATTGGAAGCCGAACTGAAGAGAAAAGGCACTGGCGTGTAGTAGTAGGGCAGTGTAGTATCCTGCCATTTTAGCCACCACTGCTCAGCACTACAGCCGCGGACGTGCCGCAGTAGGGCTATAGACTGTCCGCCATCTTTAGCCACTGATTTAAGCGGAAGCCCAACTGAGGAGTAAAGGAACAGGCGTGTCGCAGTAGGGCAGTGTAGAGTCCGCTATTTTGGGGCACCGCAACACGGCACTACAGCCGCGGACGTGCCGCAGTAGGGCTAAGGAATGTCCGCCATCTTTGGTAACGGATAAGAGCAGAAGCTCAACTGAGGAGTAAAGGCACAGGCGTGTCGTAGTAGGGCAGTGTAGAGTCCGCCATTTTAGGGCACCGCAACGCGACACTACTGCCGCGGACGTGACGCAGTAGGGCTATAGACTGTCCGCCATCTTTGGCCACTAATATGAGCGGAAGCCGAACTGAAGAGTAAAGGCGCTGGCGTGTAGTAGTAGGGCAGTGTATAATCCGACATTTTGAGCCACCGCACCGCGTTTCTACTGTCGCGGACGTGCTGCTGTAGGGCTATGGAGTGTCCACCATCTTTGGTCACTGATTAGAGCTGAAACTCATCTGAGGAGTAAAGCCACAGGCGTGTCGTAGTAGGGCAGTGTAGAGTCCGATATTTTTGGCCATCGCAACATGGCACTACTGCCGTGCACGTGCCGCATTAGGGCCGGGGAGTGTTCATCATCTTTGGACACGGATTAGAGCGGAAGCCCTACTGAGGAGTAAAGCCACAGGCGTGTCGTAGTAGGGCAGTGTAGAGTCCGCCAATTTAGGGCACCGCAACGCGACACTACTGCCGCGGACGTGCCGCAGTAGGGCTATAGACTGTCCGCCATCTTTAGCCACTAATTTAAGCGGAAGCCCAACTGAGGAGTAAAGGAACAGGCGTGTCGCAGTAGGGCAGTGTAGAGTCCGCTATTTTGGGGCACCGCAACACGGCACTACAGCCGCGGACGTGCCGCAGTAGGGCTATGGAATGTCCACCATCTTTGGAAAACGGATAAGAGCGGAAGCTCAACTGAGGAGTAAAGGCACAGGCGTGTCGTAGTAGGGCAGAGTAGAGTCCGATATTTTGGGCCACCGCAACGTGACACTACAGCTGTGCATGTGCCGCGGTAAGGCTATGGATTGTCCGCCAACTTTGGCCACAAATTAGAGCGGAAGCCGAACTGAAGAGTAAAGGCGCTGGCGTGTAGTAGTAGGGCAGTGTATAGTCCGACATTTTGAGCCACCGCACCGCGGCTCTACTGTCGCGGACGTGCTGCTGTAGGGCTATGGAGTGTCCACCATCTTTGGTCACTGATTAGATTGGAAGCCGAACTGAGGAGTAAAGGCACAGGCGTGTGGTAGTAGGGCTGGGAAGAGTCCGACATGTTGGTCCACCGAAACGCGGCGCTACAGCCGTGCACGTGTCGCTGAAGGGCCATGGAGTGTCTGCCATCTTTTTCCACTATTTAGAGCGGAAGCCGAACAGAGGAGTAAAGGCACTGGTGTGTCGTAGTAGGGCAGTGTAGAGTCCGACATTTTGGGCCACCGCAACGCGGCACTACAGCCGCGGACCTGCCACAATAGGGCCATAGACTGTTCGCCATCTTTGGCCACGGAGTGGTGCGGAAGCCCAACTTAGGAGTAAAGGCACTGTCGTGTCGTAGTTGGGCAGTGCAGAATCCGACATTATGGACTACCGCAAAGCGGCACTACAGCCGCGCAGGTGCCGCAGAAATGCCATAGACTGTCCGCCTTCTTTGGTCACAGATTAGAGCGGAAGCCGAACTGAGGAGTAAAGGCACAGGCGTGTGGTAGTAGGGCTGGGAAGAGTCCGACATGTTGGTCCACCGAAACGCGGCGCTACAGCCGTGCATGTGCCGCTGAAGGGCCATGGAGTGTCTGCCATATTTGGCCACTATTTAGAGCGGAAGCCGAACAGAGGAGTAAAGGCACTGGCGTGTAGTAGTTGGGCAGTGCAGTTTCCTGCCATTTTCGCCACTGCAACACGGCACTACAGCCGCGGACGTGCCGCATTTGAGCTATGGAATGTCCGCCATCTTTGGCAACGGATTAGAGCGAAAGCCCAACTGAGGAATAAAGGCACTGGCGAGTCGTAGTAGTACAGTGTAATTTCCTGCCATTTTGGCCCCCGCAACGCGGCTATAAAGCCGCACATGTGCCGCAGTAGGGCCATGGAGGGTCCGCCATATTTGGCCACTGATTAGTGCGGAAGCCGACCTGAGGAGTAAAGGCACTCGCGTGCCGTAGTAGGGAAGTGTAGTTTCCGCCATTATGGCCACTGCAACACGGCACTACAGCCGCTGACGTGCCGCATTTGAGCTATGGAATGTCCGCCATCTTTGGCAACGGATTAGAGCGAAAGCCCAACTGAGGAATAAAGGCACTGGTGTGCTGTAGTAGGGCAGTGTAGTTTCCTGCCATTCTTGCCTCCGCAACGCGGCGCTACAGCCGTGCTCGTGCCGCTGAAGGGCCTTGGAGTGTCCGCCATCTTTTTCCACTATTTATAGCGGAATCCGAACTGAGGAGTAAAGGTACTGGTGTGTCGTAGTAGGGCAGTGTAGAGTCCGACATTTCGGGAAACCGCAACGCGGCACTACAGCATCGCATGTGCCGCAATAGGGCCATTGAGTGTCCGCCTTCTATGGTCACTAATTTGAACGGAAGTCGAACTGAGGAGTAAAGGCTAGGCGTGTAGAAATAGGGCAGTGTAGTTTCCAGCCATTTTGGCCACCGCAACGCGGCTTTACAGCCGTGCACGTGCCGCTGAAGGGCCATGGAGTGTCTGCCATCTTTTTCCACTATTTAGAGCGGAAGCCGAACAGAGGAGTAAAGGCACTGGCGTGTAGTAGTTGTATTTCTACTAGTTGTTGCCATTTTCGCCACTGCAACGCGGCACTACAGCCGTGCACGTGCGGCATTAGGGGGCGGGAGTATTCGCCATCTTTGGCCAATGATAGGGCGGAAGCCGACCTGAGGAGTAAAGGCACTCGCGTGTCGTAGTAGGGCAGTGTAGTTTCCACCATTTTGGCCACTGCAACCTGGCACTTCAGCTACGCACAAACCGCAATAGGAACGTGGAGTGTCCGCAATCTTTGGCAACGGATTAGAGCGAAAGCCCAGCTGAGGGGTTAAGGGACTGGCGTGTCGTAGTAGGACAGCGTAGAGTCCGACAATTTGGGCAACCACAACGCGGCACTACAGCCGCGAACGTGCCGCAGTAGAGTTATGGAGTGACCGCCATCTTTGGCCACTGATTAGAGCGGAAGCCGAACTGTGGAGTAAAGGCACTGGCCTGTTGTAGTCGGAAAGTGTAGCGTCCGACAAGTTGGGCCACCGGAACGCGGTACTACAACCGTGCACGCGCCGCTGATGGGCCATGGAAGTTCCACCATCTTTTTCTACAAATTAGAGCGGATGCCGAACTGAGGAGTAAATTCACTGGCGTGTCGAAGTAGGTCTGTGTAGAGTCCACCATCTTGGTTCACCGCATCCCGGCACTACAGCCGTGCACGTGCCGCTGAAGGGCCATGGAGTGTCCGCCATCTTTTTCCACTTTTAAGAGCGGAAGCCGATCAGAGGAGTAAAGGCACTGGTGTTTAGTAGTTGGGCAGTGTAGTTTCCTGCCATTTTCGCCACTGCAACGCGGCACTACAGCCATGCACGTGCGGCATTAGAGGGCGGTAGTGTTCGCCATCTTTTGCCACGGATTATTGCGGAAGCCCAACTGAGGAGTAAAGGCACTGGCGGTTCGTAGTAGGGCAGTGTAGAGTCCACCATTTTGGTTCACCGCAACCCGCCACTACAGCCGCGCATGTGCCACGGATGGGCCATGGAGATTCCGCCATCTTTGGTCACTGGTTAGGGCGGAAGCCGACCTGAGGAGTAAAGGCACTCGCGTGTCGTAGTAGGGCAGTGTAGTTTCCACCATTTTGGCCACTGCAACGCGGCACTTCAGCTACGCACAAACCGCAATAGGACCGTGGAGTGTCCGCAATCTTTGGCAACGGATTAGAGCGAAAGCCCAACTGAGGGGTTAAGGGACTGGCGTGTCGTAGTAGGACAGCGAAGTGTCCGACAATTTGGGCCACCGCAACAAGGCAATACAGCCGCGGACGTGCCGCATTAGAGCTATGGAGTGTCCGCCATCTTTGGCCAATGACTAGAGGGGAAGCGCAATTGAGAGCTTAAGTCTTTTGTAGGGTCATGAAGGGCAGTGTAGTGACCGCTATTTTGGGCCACCACAACGCGGCACTTCAGTTGCGCATGTGCCGCAGTTGGACCATGGAGTGTCCGAAATCTTTGGACAGTGATTAGAGTGGAAGCCCAACTGAGGAGTAAAGGCACTGGCTTGTCGTAGTAGGGCAGCGTAGAGTCTGACATTTTGGGCCACCGCAATGCGGCACTACAACCGCGAACGTGCCGCAGTAGAGCTATGGAGTGTCCGCCATCTTTGGCCACTGATTAGAGCGGAAGCCGAACTGTGGAGTAAAGGCACTGGCGTGTTGTAGTCGGGCAGTGTAGAGTCCACCATTTTGGTTCACCGCAGCCCGGCACAACAGCCGCGCATGTGCCGCGGAAGGGCCATGGAGAGTCCGCCATCTTTGGTCACTGATTAGGGCGGAAGCCGACCTGAGGAGTAAAGGCACAGGCGTGTCGTAGTAGGGCAGTGTAGAGTCCGACATTTTGGGCCACCGCAACGCGGCACTACAGCCGCGGACCTGCCGCACTAGGGCCATAGACTGTTCGCCTTCTTTGGCCTCGGAGTGGTGCGGAAGCCCAACTGAGGAGTAAAGGCACTGTCGTGTCTTAGTTGAGCAGTGCAGAATCCGACATTTTGGACTACCGCAAAGCGGCACTACAGCCGCGCACGTGCCGCAGAAATGCCATAGAGTGTCCGCCTTCTTTGGTCACAGATTAGAGCGGAAGCCGAACTGAGGAGTAAAGGAACTGGTGTGTAGAAAAAGAGCAGGGTAGTTTCCTGCCATTTTGGCCACCACAACGCGGCACTACAGCCGTGCACGTGCCGCTGAAGGGCCATGGAGTGTCCGCCGTCTTTTTCCACTATTTAGAGCGGAAGCCGAACTGTGGAGTAAAGGCACTGGCGTGTTGTAGTAGGGCTGTGAAGAGTCCGCCATTTTGGGGCTCCGAATCGCGGAACTACAACCGCAGACGTGCCGCAGAACGGCTATAGACTGTCCGCCATCTTTAGCCACTAATTTGAGCGGAAGTCGAACTGAGGAGAAAAGGCACTGGCGTGTAGAAATAGGGCAGTGTAGTTTCCTGCCATTTTCGCTTCTGCAACGCGACACTACAGCCGTGCACGTGCCGCATTAGGGTGCGAGAGTGTTCGCCATCTTCGGCCACGGATTAGAGCGGAAGCCCAACTGAGGAATAAAGGCACTTTCGTGTCGTAGTAGGGCAGTGAAGTTTCCTGCCATTTTGGCCCCCGCAACGCGGCGCTACAGCCGTGGCCATGGAGTGTCCGCCTTCTTTTTCCACTATTTAGAGAGGAAGCCGAACTGAGGAGTAATGGCACTGGCGTGTAGTAGTTGGGCAGTGTAGTTTCCTGCCATTTCTGCCACTGCAACGCGGCACTACAGCAGTGCACGTGAGGCATTAGGGGGCGGTAGTGATCGCCATCTTTGGCCACGGATTAGAGCGGAAGCCCTACTGAGGAGTAAAGGCACTGGCGTGTCGTAGTAGGGCAGTGTAATTTCCTGCCATTTTGGCCCTCGCAACGCGGCTATAACGCCGTACACGTGCCGAAGAAGGGCCATGGAGGGTCCGCCATATTTGGCCACTGATTAGAGCGGAAGCGCTACTAAGAACTTAAGTCTTTGGTAGGGTCTCGAAGGGCAGTGTAGTGTCCACCATTTTGGGCAATCGCAACTTGGCACATTCAGCCGTGGACGTGCCGCAAAAGGGCTATAGACTGTCCGCCATCTTTGGCTCCTGATTAGAGCGGAAGCAGAACTGTGGAGTAAAAGCACTGGTGTGTTGTAGTCGGGCAGTGTAGCGACCGACAAGTTGGACAACCGCAACGCGGCACTAAAGTCGTGCACGTGCCGCAGAAGGGCCAAGGAGGGTCCGCCATCTTTGGTCACTGATTAGGGCGGAAGCCGACCTGAGGAGTAAAGGCTCTCGCGTGTCGTAGTAGGGCAGAGTAGTTTCCGCCATTTTGGCCACTGCAACGCGGCACTACAGCTGCGCACAAGCCGCAATAGGACCGTGGAGTGTCCGCAATCTTTGGCAACGGATAAGAGCGAAAGCCCAGCTGAGGGGTTAAGGGACTGGCGTGTCGTAGTAGGACAGCGTAGAGTCCGACAATTTGGGCAACCACAACGCGGCACTACAGCCGCGAACGTGCCGCAGTAGAGCTATGGAGTGTCCGCAATCTTTGGCAACGGATTAGAGCGGAAGCCCAACTGAGGGGTGATGGGACTGGCGTTTAGTAGTAGGACAGCGAAGAGTTCGACAATTTGGGCAACCGAAGCGCGGCACTACAGCCGCGAACGTGCCGCATTAGAGCTATGAAGTGTCCGCCATCTTTGGCCAATGCTTAGTTTGGAAGCGCAATTGAGAACTTATGTCTTTGGTAGGGTCATGTAGGGCGGTGTAGTGTCCGCTATTTTGGGCCACCACAACGCGGCACTGCAGTTGCGCATGTGCCGCAGTTGGACCATGGAGTGTCCGAAATCTTTGGCCAGTGATTAGAGTGGAAGCGAAACTGAGGTGTAAAGGCACTGGCTTGTAGTTGTAGGGCAGTGTAGAGTCCGAAATTTTTGGCCCCTGCAACGCGACACAATAGCCGCGCATGTGCCGCAATAGCGCCGTAGAGAGTCCGCTTTCTTTGGTCACTAATTAGAGCGGAAGCCGAACTGAGGAGTAATGGAACTGGCGTGTAGAAAAAGGGCAGGGTAGCTTCCTGCCATTTTGGCCACCACAACGCGGCACTACAGCCGTGCACGTGCCGCTGAAGGGCCATGGAGTGTCCGCCATCTTTTTCCACTATTTAGAGCGGAAGCCGAACAGAGGAGTAAAGGCACTGGTGCGTCGTTGTAGGGCAAGGTAGAGTCCGACAATTTGGGCCACCGTAACGCGGCACTACAGCCGCGCATGTGCCGCAATAGGGCCATAGAGTGTCTGCCTTCTTTGTTCACTAATTTGAGCGGAAGTCGAACTGAGGAGTAAAGGCACTGGCGAGTAGAAATAGGGCAGTGTAGAGTCCACCATTTTGGTTCACCGCAACCCGGCACTACAGCCGCGCAAGTGCTGCGGAAAGGCCATGGAGAGTCCGCCATCTTTGGTCACTGATTAGGGCGGAAGCCGACCTAAGGAGTAAAGGCACTCGCGTGTCGTAGTAGGGCAGTGTAGTTTCCATCATTTTGGCCACTGCAACGCGGCACTTCAGCTACGAACAAACCGCAATAGGACCGTGGAGGCTCCGCCAACTTTGGCCACGGATTAGAGCGGAAGCGCAACTGAGGAGTGAAGGCACAGGCGTGTCGTAGTAGGTCTGTGAAGAGTCCGCCATTTTGGGGCTCCGAATCGCGGAACTACAACCGCAGACGTGCCGCAGAACGGCTATAGACTGTCCGCCATCTTTGGCCACTAATTTGAGCGGAAGTCGAACTGCGGAGAAAAGGCACTGGCGTGTCGTAGTAGGGCAGTGAAGTTTCCTGCCATTTTGGCCCCCGCAACGCGGCGCTACAGCCGTGGTCATGGAGTGTCCGCCATCTTTTACCACTATTTAGAGCGGAAGCCGAACAGAGGAGTAAAGGCACTGGTGTGTCGTAGTAGAGCAGAGTAGAGTCCGACATTTTGGGCCCCCGCAACGCGGCACTACAGCCGCGCATGTGCTGCAGAAATGCCATAGAGTGTCCGCCATATTTTTCTACTATTTAGAGAGGAAGCCGAACTGATGAGTAAAGGCACTGTCGTGTCGTAGTTGGGCAGTGCAGAATCCGACATTTTGGACTACCGCAAAGCGGCACTACAGCCGCGCACGTGCCGCAGAAATGCCATAGAGTGTCCGCCTTCTTTCGTCACAGATTAGAGCGGAAGCCGAACTGAGGAGTAAAGGCACCGGCGTGTGGTAGTAGGACTGGGAAGAGTCCGACATGTTGGTCCACCGAAACGCGGCGCTACAGCCGTGCGAGTGCCGCTGAAGGGCCATGGAGTGTCCGCCATATTTTTCCACTATTTAGAGCGGAAGCCGAACGGAGGAGTAATGGCACTGGCGTGTAGTAGTTGGGCATTGTAGAGTCCGAAATTTTGGGCCGCTGCAACGCGACACAATAGCCGCGCATGTGCCGCAATAGGGCGATAGAGTGTCCGCCTTCTTTGTTCACTAATTTGACGGAAGTCGAACTGAGGAATAAAGGTACTGGCGTGTAGAAATAGGGCAGTATTGTTTCCTGCCATTTTGGCCACCGCAACGCGGTAATACAGCCGTGCACGTGCAGCATTAGGACAGTGGACTGTCCGCAATCTTTGGCCACTGATTAGAGCGGAAGCGCAACTGAGAACTTAAGTCTTTGGTAGGATTTTGAAGGGCAGTGTAGAGTCCGACATTTTGGACACCGCAACGCGGCACTACAGCCGCGGACGTGCCGCACTAGGGCTATAGACTGTTCGCCATCTTTGGCCACTGATTAGAGCGGAAGCCCAACTGTGGAGTAAAGGCACTGGTGTGTAGAAATAGGGCAGTGTAATTTCCTGCCATTTTGGCCACCGCAACGTGGCACTACAGCCGCGGGCGTGCCGCTCTAGGGCTATAGACTGCTCGCCATCTTTGGCCACTGATTAGAGCGGAAGCCCAACTGAGGAGCAAAGGCACTGGCGTGTCGTAGTAGGGCAGTGTAGCTTCCTGCCATTTTCGATACTGCAACACGGCACTACAGCCGTGCACGTGCCGCATTAGGGAGCGGGAGTGTTCGCCATCTTTGGCCACGGATTAGAGCTGTAGCCCAAATGAGGAGTAAAGGCTCTGGCGTGTCGTAGTTGGGCAGTGTAGCTTCCTGACATTTTGGCCTACGCAACGTGGCTATAAAGCCGCACACGTGGCGCAGTAGGGCCATGGAGGCTCCGCCAACTTTGGCCACCTATTAGAGCGGCAGCGCAACTGAGGAGTGAAGGCACAGGCGTGGCGCAACTGAGAACTTAAGTCTTTGGTAGGGTCTTGTAGGGCGGTGTAGTTTCCTGCCATTTTGGCCATCGCAACGCGGTGCTACAGCCGTGCACGTGCAGCATTAGGACAGTGGAGCGTCCGAAATCTTTTTCCACTATTTAGAGCGGAAGCCAAACGGAGGAGTAAAGGCACTGGTGTGTCGTAGTAGAGCAGTGTAGAGTCCGACATTTTGGGCCACCGCAACGCGGCACTACTGCCGCGCATGTGCCGCAATAGGGCCATAAAGTGTTCGCCTTCCTTGGACACTAATTATAGCGGAAGCCGAACTGAGGAGTAAAGGCACTGGTGTGTAGAAATAGGGCAGTGTAGTTTCCTGCCATTTTGGCCACCGAAACGCGGCACTGCAGCCGTGCGAGTGCCGCAGAAGGGCCATGGAGTGTCCGCCATATTTGGCCACGGAGTGGTGCGGAAGCCCAACTGAGGAGTAAAGGCACTGTCGTGTCGTAGTTGGGCAGTGCAGAATCCGACATTTTGGACTACCGCAAAGCGGCACTACAGCCGCGCACGTGCCGCAGAAATGCCATAGAGTGTCCGCCTTCTTTCGTCACAGATTAGAGCGGAAGCCGAACTGAGGAGTAAAGGCACCGGCGTGTGGTAGTAGGGCTGGGAAGAGTCCGACATGTTGGTCCACCGAAACGCGGCACTACAGCCGTGCGAGAGCCGCTGAAGGGCCATGGAGTGTCCGCCATATTTTTCCACTATTTAGAGCGGAAGCCGAACTGAGGAGTAAAGGCACCGGCGTGTGGTAGTAGGGCTGGGAAGAGTCCGACATGTTGGTCCACCGAAACGCGGCACTACAGCCGTGCGAGAGCCTCTGAAGGGCCATGGAGTGTCCGCCATATTTTTCCACTATTTAGAGCGGAAGCCGAACGGAGGAGTAATGGCACTGGCGTGTAGTAGTTGGGCAGTGTAGAGTCCGAAATTTTGGGCCACTGCAACGCGACACAATAGCCGCGCATGTGCCGCAATAGGGCCATAGAGTGTCCGCCTTCTTTGTTCACTAATTTGACGGAAGTCGAACTGAGGAATAAAGGTACTGGCGTGTAGAAATAGGGCAGTATAGTTTCCTGCCATTTTGGCCACCGCAACGCGGTAATACAGCCGTGCACGTGCAGCATTAGGACCGTGGACTGTCCGCAATCTTTGGCCACTGATTAGAGCGGAAGCGCAACTGAGAACTTAAGTCTTTGGTAGGGTTTTGAAGGGCAGTGTAGAGTCCGACATTTTGGACACCGCAACGCGGCACTACAGCCTCGGACGTGCCGCACTAGGGCTATAGACTGTTCGCCATCTTTGGCCACTGATTTGAGCGGAAGCCCAACTGTGGAGTAAAGGCACTGGTGTGTAGAAATAGGGCAGTGTAATTTCCTGCCATTTTGGCCACCGCAACGCGGCACTACAGCCACGGGCGTGCCGCTCTAGGGCTATAGACTGCTCGCCATCTTTGGCCACTGATTAGAGCGGAAGCCCAACTGAGGAGCAAAGGCACTGGCGTGTCGTAGTAGGGCAGAGTAGAGTCTGACATTTTGGGCCACCGCAACGCAGCACTACAGCCGCGGGCGTGCCGCTCTAGGGCTATAGACTGCTCGCCATCTTTGGCCACTGATTAGAGCGGAAGCCGAACTGTGGAGTAAAGGCACAGGCGTGTGGTAGTAGGGCTGGGAAGAGTCCAACATGTTGGGCCACCGCAATGCGGCACTACAGCCGCGCGAGTGCCGCTGAAGGGCCATGGAGGGTCCGCTATATTTGGCCACTGATTAGAGCGGAAGCACTACTGAGAACTTAAGTCTTTGGTAGGGTCTAGAAGGGCAGTGTTGTGTCCGCCATTTTGGGCCACTGATTAGAGCAGAAGCCGAACTGGGGAGTAAATGTAATGGCGTCTAGCAGTTGGGCAGTGTAGTTTCCTGCCTTTCTCGCCACTGCAACGCAGCACTACAGCCGTGCACGTGCCGCAGTAGGGCTATAGACAGTCCGCCATCTTTGGTCACTGATTAGGGCGGAAGCCGACCTGAGGAGTAAAGGCACTCGCGTGTCGTAGTAGGGCAGTGTAAGTTCTTGCCATTTTGGCCCCCGCAACGCAGCTATAAAGCCGCACACGTGCCGCAGTAGGGCCATGGAGGGTCCGCAATCTTTAGAAAAGGATAAGAGCGGAAGCCCAACTGAGGGGTTATGGGACTGGCGTTTAGTAGTAGGACAGCGATGAGTTCGACAATTTGGGAAACCGCAACGCGGCACTACAGCCGCGGACGTGCCGCATTAGAGCTATGGAGTGCCCGCCATCTTTGGCCAATGCTTAGTGTGGAAGCGCAATTGAGAACTTATGTCTTTGGTAGGGTCATGTAGGGCGGTGAAGTGTCCGCTATTTTGGGCCACCACAACGCGGCACTACAGTTGCGCATGTGCCGCAGTTGGACCATGGAGTGTCCGAAATCTTTGACCAGTGATTTGAGTGGAAGCCCAACTGAGGTGTAAAGGCAATGGCTTGTCGTTGTAAGGCAGTGTAGTTTCCTGCCATTTTGGCCACCACAACGCGGCACTACAGCCGTGCACTTGCCGCATTAGGGCCATGGAGTGTCCGCCATATTTGGCCACGGAGTGGTGCGGAAGCCCAACTGAGGAGTAAAGGCACTGTCGTGTCGTAGTTGGGCAGTGCAGAATCCGACATTTTGGACTACCGCAAAGCGGCACTACAGCCGCGCACGTGCCGCAGAAATGCCATAGAGTGTCCGCCTTCTTTCGTCACAGATTAGAGCGGAAGCCGAACTGAGGAGTAAAGGCACCGGCGTGTGGTAGTAGGGCTGGGAAGAGTCCGACATGTTGGTCCGCCGAAACGCGGCACTACAGCCATGCGAGAGCCGCTGAAGGGCCATGGAGTGTCCGCCATATTTTTCCACTATTTAGAGCGGAAGCCGAACTCAGGAGTAAAGGCACCGGCGTGTGGTAGTAGGGCTGGGAAGAGTCCGACATGTTGGTCCACCGAAACGCGGCACTACAGCCGTGCGAGAGCCGCTGAAGGGCCATGGAGTGTCCGCCATATTTTTCCACTATTTAGAGCGAAAGCCGAACGGAGGAGTAATGGCACTGGCGTGTAGTAGTTGGGCATTGTAGAGTCCGAAATTTTGGGCCGCTGCAACGCGACACAATAGCCGCGCATGTGCCGCAATAGGGCGATAGAGTGTCCGCCTTCTTTGTTCACTAATTTGACGGAAGTCGAACTGAGGAATAAAGGTACTGGCGTGTAGAAATAGGGCAGTATTGTTTCCTGCCATTTTGGCCACCGCAACGCGGTAATACAGCCGTGCACGTGCAGCATTAGGACAGTGGACTGTCCGAAATCTTTGGCCAGTGATTAGAGTGGAAGCGAAACTGAGGTGTAAAGGCACTGGCTTGTCGTTGTAGGGCAGTGTAGAGTCCGAAATTTTTGGCCCCTGCAACGCGACACAATAGCCGCGCATGTGCCGCAATAGCGCCGTAGAGAGTCCGCTTTCTTTGGTCACTAATTAGAGCGGAAGCCGAACTGAGGAGTAATGGAACTGGCGTGAAGAAAAAGGGCAGGGTAGTTTCCTGCCATTTTGGCCACCACAACGCGGCACTACAGCCGTGCACGTGCCGCTGAAGGGCCATGGAGTGTCCGCCATCTTTTTCCACTATTTAGAGCGGAAGCCGAACAGAGGAGTAAAGGCACTGGTGCGTCGTTGTAGGGCAGTGTAGAGTCCGACAATTTGGGCCACCGTAACGCGGCACTACAGCCGCGCATGTGCCGCAATAGGGCCATAGAGTGTCTGCCTTCTTTGTTCACTAATTTGAGCGGAAGTCGAACTGAGGAGTAAAGGCACTGGCGAGTAGAAATAGGGCAGTGTAGAGTCCACCATTTTGGTTCACCGCAACCCGGCACTACAGCCGCGCAAGTGCTGCGGAAAGGCCATGGAGAGTCCGCCATCTTTGGTCACTGAT
This sequence comes from Parasteatoda tepidariorum, assembly GCF_982258835.1. NCBI lineage: Eukaryota > Metazoa > Arthropoda > Arachnida > Araneae > Theridiidae > Parasteatoda > Parasteatoda tepidariorum. The sequence continues at coordinate 44,181 of NW_028257370.1, forward strand.
TAGGGCGGAAGCCGACCTAAGGAGTAAAGGCACTCGCGTGTCGTAGTAGGGCAGTGTAGTTTCCATCATTTTGGCCACTGCAACGCGGCACTTCAGCTACGAACAAACCGCAATAGGACCGTGGAGGCTCCGCCAACTTTGGCCACGGATTAGAGCGGAAGCGCAACTGAGGAGTGAAGGCACAGGCGTGTCGTAGTAGGTCTGTGAAGAGTCCGCCATTTTGGGGCTCCGAATCGCGGAACTACAACCGCAGACGTGCCGCAGAACGGCTATAGACTGTCCGCCATCTTTGGCCACTAATTTGAGCGGAAGTCGAACTGCGGAGAAAAGGCACTGGCGTGTCGTAGTAGGGCAGTGAAGTTTCCTGCCATTTTGGCCCCCGCAACGCGGCGCTACAGCCGTGGTCATGGAGTGTCCGCCATCTTTTACCACTATTTAGAGCGGAAGCCGAACAGAGGAGTAAAGGCACTGGTGTGTCGTAGTAGAGCAGAGTAGAGTCCGACATTTTGGGCCCCCGCAACGCGGCACTACAGCCGCGCATGTGCTGCAGAAATGCCATAGAGTGTCCGCCATATTTTTCTACTATTTAGAGAGGAAGCCGAACTGATGAGTAAAGGCACTGTCGTGTCGTAGTTGGGCAGTGCAGAATCCGACATTTTGGACTACCGCAAAGCGGCACTACAGCCGCGCACGTGCCGCAGAAATGCCATAGAGTGTCCGCCTTCTTTCGTCACAGATTAGAGCGGAAGCCGAACTGAGGAGTAAAGGCACCGGCGTGTGGTAGTAGGACTGGGAAGAGTCCGACATGTTGGTCCACCGAAACGCGGCGCTACAGCCGTGCGAGTGCCGCTGAAGGGCCATGGAGTGTCCGCCATATTTTTTCACTATTTAGAGCGGAAGCCGAACGGAGGAGTAATGGCACTGGCGTGTAGTAGTTGGGCATTGTAGAGTCCGAAATTTTGGGCCGCTGCAACGCGACACAATAGCCGCGCATGTGCCGCAATAGGGCGATAGAGTGTCCGCCTTCTTTGTTCACTAATTTGACGGAAGTCGAACTGAGGAATAAAGGTACTGGCGTGTAGAAATAGGGCAGTATTGTTTCCTGCCATTTTGGCCACCGCAACGCGGTAATACAGCCGTGCACGTGCAGCATTAGGACAGTGGACTGTCCGCAATCTTTGGCCACTGATTAGAGCGGAAGCGCAACTGAGAACTTAAGTCTTTGGTAGGATTTTGAAGGGCAGTGTAGAGTCCGACATTTTGGACACCGCAACGCGGCACTACAGCCGCGGACGTGCCGCACTAGGGCTATAGACTGTTCGCCATCTTTGGCCACTGATTAGAGCGGAAGCCCAACTGTGGAGTAAAGGCACTGGTGTGTAGAAATCGGGCAGTGTAATTTCCTGCCATTTTGGCCACCGCAACGTGGCACTACAGCCGCGGGCGTGCCGCTCTAGGGCTATAGACTGCTCGCCATCTTTGGCCACTGATTAGAGCGGAAGCCCAACTGAGGAGCAAAGGCACTGGCGTGTCGTAGTAGGGCAGTGTAGCTTCCTGCCATTTTCGATACTGCAACACGGCACTACAGCCGTGCACGTGCCGCATTAGGGAGCGGGAGTGTTCGCCATCTTTGGCCACGGATTAGAGCTGTAGCCCAAATGAGGAGTAAAGGCTCTGGCGTGTCGTAGTTGGGCAGTGTAGCTTCCTGACATTTTGGCCTACGCAACGTGGCTATAAAGCCGCACACGTGGCGCAGTAGGGCCATGGAGGCTCCGCCAACTTTGGCCACCTATTAGAGCGGAAGCGCAACTGAGGAGTGGAGGCACAGGCGTGGCGCAACTGAGAACTTAAGTCTTTGGTAGGGTCTTGTAGGGCGGTGTAGTTTCCTGCCATTTTGGCCATCGCAACGCGGTGCTACAGCCGTGCACGTGCAGCATTAGGACAGTGGAGCGTCCGCCATCTTTTTCCACTATTTAGAGCGGAAGCCAAACGGAGGAGTAAAGGCACTGGTGTGTCGTAGTAGAGCAGTGTAGAGTCCGACATTTTGGGCCACCGCAACGCAGCACTACTGCCGCGCATGTGCCGCAATAGGGCCATAAAGTGTTCGCCTTCCTTGGACACTAATTATAGCGGAAGCCGAACTGAGGAGTAAAGGCACTGGTGTGTAGAAATAGGGCAGTGTAGTTTCCTGCCATTTTGGCCACCGAAACGCGGCACTGCAGCCGTGCGAGTGCCGCAGAAGGGCCATGGAGTGTCCGCCATATTTGGCCACGGAGTGGTGCGGAAGCCCAACTGAGGAGTAAAGGCACTGTCGTGTCGTAGTTGGGCAGTGCAGAATCCGACATTTTGGACTTCCGCAAAGCGGCACTACAGCCGCGCACGTGCCGCAGAAATGCCATAGAGTGTCCGCCTTCTTTCGTCACAGATTAGAGCGGAAGCCGAACTGAGGAGTAAAGGCACCGGCGTGTGGTAGTAGGGCTGGGAAGAGTCCGACATGTTGGTTCACCGAAACGCGGCACTACAGCCATGCGAGAGCCGCTGAAGGGCCATGGAGTGTCCGCCATATTTTTCCACTATTTAGAGCGGAAGCCGAACTGAGGAGTAAAGGCACCGGCGTGTGGTAGTAGGGCTGGGAAGAGTCCGACATGTTGGTCCACCGAAACGCGGCACTACAGCCGTGCGAGAGCCGCTGAAGGGCCATGGAGTGTCCGCTATATTTTTCCACTATTTAGAGCGAAAGCCGAACGGAGGAGTAATGGCACTGGCGTGTAGTAGTTGGGCAGTGTAGAGTCCGAAATTTTGGGCCACTGCAACGCGACACAATAGCCGCGCATGAGCCGCAATAGGGCCATAGAGTGTCCGCCTTCTTTGTTCACTAATTTGACGGAAGTCGAACTGAGGAATAAAGGTACTGGCGTGTAGAAATAGGGCAGTATAGTTTCCTGCCATTTTGGCCACCGCAACGCGGTAATACAGCCGTGCACGTGCAGCATTAGGACCGTGGACTGTCCGCAATCTTTGGCCACTGATTAGAGCGGAAGCGCAACTGAGAACTTAAGTCTTTGGTAGGGTTTTGAAGGGCAGTGTAGAGTCCGACATTTTGGACACCGCAACGCGGCACTACAGCCTCGGACGTGCCGCACTAGGGCTATAGACTGTTCGCCATCTTTGGCCACTGATTTGAGCGGAAGCCCAACTGTGGAGTAAAGGCACTGGTGTGTAGAAATAGGGCAGTGTAATTTCCTGCCATTTTGGCCACCGCAACGCGGCACTACAGCCACGGGCGTGGCGCTCTAGGGCTATAGACTGCTCGCCATCTTTGGCCACTGATTAGAGCGGAAGCCCAACTGAGGAGCAAAGGCACTGGCGTGTCGTAGTAGGGCAGAGTAGAGTCTGACATTTTGGGCCACCGCAACGCAGCACTACAGCCGCGGGCGTGCCGCTCTAGGGCTATAGACTGCTCGCCATCTTTGGCCACTGATTAGAGCGGAAGCCGAACTGTGGAGTAAAGGCACAGGCGTGTGGTAGTAGGGCTGGGAAGAGTCCAACATGTTGGGCCACCGCAATGCGGCACTACAGCCGCGCGAGTGCCGCTGAAGGGCCATGGAGGGTCCGCTATATTTGGCCACTGATTAGAGCGGAAGCACTACTGAGAACTTAAGTCTTTGGTAGGGTCTAGAAGGGCAGTGTTGTGTCCGCCATTTTGGGCCACTGATTAGAGCAGAAGCCGAACTGGGGAGTAAATGTAATGGCGTCTAGCAGTTGGGCAGTGTAGTTTCCTGCCTTTCTCGCCACTGCAACGCAGCACTACAGCCGTGCACGTGCCGCAGTAGGGCTATAGACAGTCCGCCATCTTTGGTCACTGATTAGGGCGGAAGCCGACCTGAGGAGTAAAGGCACTCGCGTGTCGTAGTAGGGCAGTGTAAGTTCTTGCCATTTTGGCCCCCGCAACGCAGCTATAAAGCCGCACACGTGCCGCAGTAGGGCCATGGAGGGTCCGCAATCTTTAGAAAAGGATAAGAGCGGAAGCCCAACTGAGGGGTTATGGGACTGGCGTTTAGTAGTAGGACAGCGATGAGTTCGACAATTTGGGAAACCGCAACGCGGCACTACAGCCGCGGACGTGCCGCATTAGAGCTATGGAGTGCCCGCCATCTTTGGCCAATGCTTAGTGTGGAAGCGCAATTGAGAACTTATGTCTTTGGTAGGGTCATGTAGGGCGGTGAAGTGTCCGCTATTTTGGGCCACCACAACGCGGCACTACAGTTGCGCATGTGCCGCAGTTGGACCATGGAGTGTCCGAAATCTTTGACCAGTGATTTGAGTGGAAGCCCAACTGAGGTGTAAAGGCAATGGCTTGTCGTTGTAGGGCAGTGTAGTTTCCTGCCATTTTGGCCACCACAACGCGGCACTACAGCCGTGCACTTGCCGCATTAGGGCCATGGAGTGTCCGCCATATTTGGCCACGGAGTGGTGCGGAAGCCCAACTGAGGAGTAAAGGCACTGTCGTGTCGTAGTTGGGCAGTGCAGAATCCGACATTTTGGACTACCGCAAAGCGGCACTACAGCCGCGCACGTGCCGCAGAAATGCCATAGAGTGTCCGCCTTCTTTCGTCACAGATTAGAGCGGAAGCCGAACTGAGGAGTAAAGGCACCGGCGTGTGGTAGTAGGGCTGGGAAGAGTCCGACATGTTGGTCCGCCGAAACGCGGCACTACAGCCATGCGAGAGCCGCTGAAGGGCCATGGAGTGTCCGCCATATTTTTCCACTATTTAGAGCGGAAGCCGAACTGAGGAGTAAAGGCACCGGCGTGTGGTAGTAGGGCTGGGAAGAGTCCGACATGTTGGTCCACCGAAACGCGGCACTACAGCCGTGCGAGAGCCGTTGAAGGGCCATGGAGTGTCCGCCATATTTTTCCACTATTTAGAGCGAAAGCCGAACGGAGGAGTAATGGCACTGGCGTGTAGTAGTTGGGCATTGTAGAGTCCGAAATTTTGGGCCGCTGCAACGCGACACAATAGCCGCGCATGTGCCGCAATAGGGCGATAGAGTGTCCGCCTTCTTTGTTCACTAATTTGACGGAAGTCGAACTGAGGAATAAAGGTACTGGCGTGTAGAAATAGGGCAGTATTGTTTCCTGCCATTTTGGCCACCGCAACGCGGTAATACAGCCGTGCACGTGCAGCATTAGGACAGTGGACTGTCCGCAATCTTTGGCCACTGATTAGAGCGGAAGCGCAACTGAGAACTTAAGTCTTTGGTAGGATTTTGAAGGGCAGTGTAGAGTCCGACATTTTGGACACCGCAACGCGGCACTACAGCCGCGGACGTGCCGCACTAGGGCTATAGACTGTTCGCCATCTTTGGCCACTGATTAGAGCGGAAGCCCAACTGTGGAGTAAAGGCACTGGTGTGTAGAAATAGGGCAGTGTAATTTCCTGCCATTTTGGCCACCGCAACGTGGCACTACAGCCGCGGGCGTGCCGCTCTAGGGCTATAGACTGCTCGCCATCTTTGGCCACTGATTAGAGCGGAAGCCCAACTGAGGAGCAAAGGCACTGGCGTGTCGTAGTAGGGCAGTGTAGCTTCCTGCCATTTTCGATACTGCAACACGGCACTACAGCCGTGCACGTGCCGCATTAGGGAGCGGGAGTGTTCGCCATCTTTGGCCACGGATTAGAGCTGTAGCCCAAATGAGGAGTAAAGGCTCTGGCGTGTCGTAGTTGGGCAGTGTAGCTTCCTGACATTTTGGCCTACGCAACGTGGCTATAAAGCCGCACACGTGGCGCAGTAGGGCCATGGAGGCTCCGCCAACTTTGGCCACCTATTAGAGCGGCAGCGCAACTGAGGAGTGAAGGCACAGGCGTGGCGCAACTGAGAACTTAAGTCTTTGGTAGGGTCTTGTAGGGCGGTGTAGTTTCCTGCCATTTTGGCCATCGCAACGCGGTGCTACAGCCGTGCACGTGCAGCATTAGGACAGTGGAGCGTCCGCCATCTTTTTCCACTATTTAGAGCGGAAGCCAAACGGAGGAGTAAAGGCACTGGTGTGTCGTAGTAGAGCAGTGTAGAGTCCGACATTTTGGGCCACCGCAACGCGGCACTACTGCCGCGCATGTGCCGCAATAGGGCCATAAAGTGTTCGCCTTCCTTGGACACTAATTATAGCGGAAGCCGAACTGAGGAGTAAAGGCACTGGTGTGTAGAAATAGGGCAGTGTAGTTTCCTGCCAATTTGGCCACCGAAACGCGGCACTGCAGCCGTGCGAGTGCCGCAGAAGGGCCATGGAGTGTCCGCCATATTTGGCCACGGAGTGGTGCGGAAGCCCAACTGAGGAGTAAAGGCACTGTCGTGTCGTAGTTGGGCAGTGCAGAATCCGACATTTTGGACTACCGCAAAGCGGCACTACAGCCGCGCACGTGCCGCAGAAATGCCATAGAGTGTCCGCCTTCTTTCGTCACAGATTAGAGCGGAAGCCGAACTGAGGAGTAAAGGCACCGGCGTGTGGTAGTAGGGCTGGGAAGAGTCCGACATGTTGGTCCACCGAAACGCGGCACTACAGCCGTGCGAGAGCCGCTGAAGGGCCATGGAGTGTCCGCCATATTTTTCCACTATTTAGAGCGGAAGCCGAACTGAGGAGTAAAGGCACCGGCGTGTGGTAGTAGGGCTGGGAAGAGTCCGACATGTTGGTCCACCGAAACGCGGCACTACAGCCGTGCGAGAGCCTCTGAAGGGCCATGGAGTGTCCGCCATATTTTTCCACTATTTAGAGCGGAAGCCGAACGGAGGAGTAATGGCACTGGCGTGTAGTAGTTGGGCAGTGTAGAGTCCGAAATTTTGGGCCACTGCAACGCGACACAATAGCCGCGCATGTGCCGCAATAGGGCCATAGAGTGTCCGCCTTCTTTGTTCACTAATTTGACGGAAGTCGAACTGAGGAATAAAGGTACTGGCGTGTAGAAATAGGGCAGTATAGTTTCCTGCCATTTTGGCCACCGCAACGCGGTAATACAGCCGTGCACGTGCAGCATTAGGACCGTGGACTGTCCGCAATGTTTGGCCACTGATTAGAGCGGAAGCCCAACTGAGGAGCAAAGGCACTGGCGTGTCGTAGTAGGGCAGTGTAGCTTCCTGCCATTTTCGATACTGCAACACGGCACTACAGCCGTGCACGTGCCGCATTAGGGAGCGGGAGTGTTCGCCATCTTTGGCCACGGATTAGAGCTGTAGCCCAAATGAGGAGTAAAGGCTCTGGCGTGTCGTAGTTGGGCAGTGTAGCTTCCTGACATTTTGGCCTACGCAACGTGGCTATAAAGCCGCACACGTGGCGCAGTAGGGCCATGGAGGCTCCGCCAACTTTGGCCACCTATTAGAGCGGCAGCGCAACTGAGGAGTGAAGGCACAGGCGTGGCGCAACTGAGAACTTAAGTCTTTGGTAGGGTCTTGTAGGGCGGTGTAGTTTCCTGCCATTTTGGCCATCGCAACGCGGTGCTACAGCCGTGCACGTGCAGCATTAGGACAGTGGAGCGTCCGCCATCTTTTTCCACTATTTAGAGCGGAAGCCAAACGGAGGAGTAAAGGCACTGGTGTGTCGTAGTAGAGCAGTGTAGAGTCCGACATTTTGGGCCACCGCAACGCGGCACTACTGCCGCGCATGTGCCGCAATAGGGCCATAAAGTGTTCGCCTTCCTTGGACACTAATTATAGCGGAAGCCGAACTGAGGAGTAAAGGCACTGGTGTGTAGAAATAGGGCAGTGTAGTTTCCTGCCATTTTGGCCACCGAAACGCGGCACTGCAGCCGTGCGAGTGCCGCAGAAGGGCCATGGAGTGTCCGCCATATTTGGCCACGGAGTGGTGCGGAAGCCCAACTGAGGAGTAAAGGCACTGTCGTGTCGTAGTTGGGCAGTGCAGAATCCGACATTTTGGACTTCCGCAAAGCGGCACTACAGCCGCGCACGTGCCGCAGAAATGCCATAGAGTGTCCGCCTTCTTTCGTCACAGATTAGAGCGGAAGCCGAACTGAGGAGTAAAGGCACCGGCGTGTGGTAGTAGGGCTGGGAAGAGTCCGACATGTTGGTTCACCGAAACGCGGCACTACAGCCATGCGAGAGCCGCTGAAGGGCCATGGAGTGTCCGCCATATTTTTCCACTATTTAGAGCGGAAGCCGAACTGAGGAGTAAAGGCACCGGCGTGTGGTAGTAGGGCTGGGAAGAGTCCGACATGTTGGTCCACCGAAACGCAGCACTACAGCCGTGCGAGAGCCGCTGAAGGGCCATGGAGTGTCCGCCATATTTTTCCACTATTTAGAGCGAAAGCCGAACGGAGGAGTAATGGCACTGGCGTGTAGTAGTTGGGCAGTGTAGAGTCCGAAATTTTGGGCCACTGCAACGCGACACAATAGCCGCGCATGAGCCGCAATAGGGCCATAGAGTGTCCGCCTTCTTCGTTCACTAATTTGACGGAAGTCGAACTGAGGAATAAAGGTACTGGCGTGTAGAAATAGGGCAGTATAGTTTCCTGCCATTTTGGCCACCGCAACGCGGTAATACAGCCGTGCACGTACAGCATTAGGACCGTGGACTGTCCGCAATCTTTGGCCACTGATTAGAGCGGAAGCGCAACTGAGAACTTAAGTCTTTGGTAGGGTTTTGAAGGGCAGTGTAGAGTCCGACATTTTGGACACCGCAACGCGGCACTACAGCCTCGGACGTGCCGCACTAGGGCTATAGACTGTTCGCCATCTTTGGCCACTGATTTGAGCGGAAGCCCAACTGTGGAGTAAAGGCACTGGTGTGTAGAAATAGGGCAGTGTAATTTCCTGCCATTTTGGCCACCGCAACGCGGCACTACAGCCACGGGCGTGCCGCTCTAGGGCTATAGACTGCTCGCCATCTTTGGCCACTGATTAGAGCGGAAGCCCAACTGAGGAGCAAAGGCACTGGCGTGTCGTAGTAGGGCAGAGTAGAGTCTGACATTTTGGGCCACCGCAACGCAGCACTACAGCCGCGGGCGTGCCGCTTGAGGGCTATAGACTGCTCGCCATCTTTGGCCACTGATTAGAGCGGAAGCCGAACTGTGGAGTAAAGGCACAGGCGTGTGGTAGTAGGGCTGGGAAGAGTCCAACATGTTGGGCCACCGCAATGCGGCACTACAGCCGCGCGAGTGCCGCTGAAGGGCCATGGAGGGTCCGCTATATTTGGCCACTGATTAGAGCGGAAGCACTACTGAGAACTTAAGTCTTTGGTAGGGTCTAGAAGGGCAGTGTTGTGTCCGCCATTTTGGGCCACTGATTAGAGCAGAAGCCGAACTGAGGAGTAAATGTAATGGCGTCTAGCAGTTGGGCAGTGTAGTTTCCTGCCTTTCTCGCCACTGCAACGCAGCACTACAGCCGTGCACGTGCCGCAGTAGGGCTATAGACAGTCCGCCATCTTTGGTCACTGATTAGGGCGGAAGCCGACCTGAGGAGTAAAGGCACTCGCGTGTCGTAGTAGGGCAGTGTAAGTTCTTGCCATTTTGGCCCCCGCAACGCAGCTATAAAGCCGCACACGTGCGGCATTAGGGGGCGGTAGTGTTCGCCATCTTTGGCCACGGATTAGAGCGGAAGCCCTACTGAGGAGTAAAGGCACTGGCGTGTCGTAGTAGGGCAGTGTAATTTCCTGCCATTTTGGCCCCCGCAACGCGGCTATAAAGCCGCACACGTGCCGCAGTAGGGCCAAGGAGAGTCCGCCATCTTTGGTCACAGATTAGGGCGGAAGCCGACCTGAGGAGTAATGGAACTGGCGTGTAGAAAAAGGGATGGGTAGTTTCCTGCCATTTTGGCCACCACAACGCGGCACTACAGCCGCGAACGTGCCGCAGTAGAGCTATGGAGTGTCCGCAATCTTTGGCAACGGATTAGAGCGGAAGCCCAACTGAGGGGTGATGGGACTGGCGTTTAGTAGTAGGACAGCGAAGAGTTCGACAATTTGGGCAACCGAAGCGCGGCACTACAGCCGCGAACGTGCCGCATTAGAGCTATGAAGTGTCCGCCATCTTTGGCCAATGCTTAGTTTGGAAGCGCAATTGAGAACTTATGTCTTTGGTAGGGTCATGTAGGGCGGTGTAGTGTCCGCTATTTTGGGCCACCACAACGCGGCACTGCAGTTGCGCATGTGCCGCAGTTGGACCATGGAGTGTCCGAAATCTTTGGCCAGTGATTAGAGTGGAAGCGAAACTGAGGTGTAAAGGCACTGGCTTGTCGTTGTAGGGCAGTGTAGAGTCCGAAATTTTTGGCCCCTGCAACGCGACACAATAGCCGCGCATGTGCCGCAATAGCGCCGTAGAGAGTCCGCTTTCTTTGGTCACTAATTAGAGCGGAAGCCGAACTGAGGAGTAATGGAACTGGCGTGTAGAAAAAGGGCAGGGTAGTTTCCTGCCATTTTGGCCACCACAACGCGGCACTACAGCCGTGCACGTGCCGCTGAAGGGCCATGGAGTGTCCGCCATCTTTTTCCACTATTTAGAGCGGAAGCCGAACAGAGGAGTAAAGGCACTGGTGCGTCGTTGTAGGGCAGTGTAGAGTCCGACAATTTGGGCCACCGTAACGCGGCACTACAGCCGCGCATGTGCCGCAATAGGGCCATAGAGTGTCTGCCTTCTTTGTTCACTAATTTGAGCGGAAGTCGAACTGAGGAGTAAAGGCACTGGCGAGTAGAAATAGGGCAGTGTAGAGTCCACCATTTTGGTTCACCGCAACCCGGCACTACAGCCGCGCAAGTGCTGCGGAAAGGCCATGGAGAGTCCGCCATCTTTGGTCACTGATTAGGGCGGAAGCCGACCTAAGGAGTAAAGGCACTCGCGTGTCGTAGTAGGGCAGTGTAGTTTCCATCATTTTGGCCACTGCAACGCGGCACTTCAGCTACGAACAAACCGCAATAGGACCGTGGAGGCTCCGCCAACTTTGGCCACGGATTAGAGCGGAAGCGCAACTGAGGAGTGAAGGCACAGGCGTGTCGTAGTAGGTCTGTGAAGAGTCCGCCATTTTGGGGCTCCGAATCGCGGAACTACAACCGCAGACGTGCCGCAGAACGGCTATAGACTGTCCGCCATCTTTGGCCACTAATTTGAGCGGAAGTCGAACTGCGGAGAAAAGGCACTGGCGTGTCGTAGTAGGGCAGTGAAGTTTCCTGCCATTTTGGCCCCCGCAACGCGGCGCTACAGCCGTGGTCATGGAGTGTCCGCCATCTTTTACCACTATTTAGAGCGGAAGCCGAACAGAGGAGTAAAGGCACTGGTGTGTCGTAGTAGAGCAGAGTAGAGTCCGACATTTTGGGCCCCCGCAACGCGGCACTACAGCCGCGCATGTGCTGCAGAAATGCCATAGAGTGTCCGCCATATTTTTCTACTATTTAGAGAGGAAGCCGAACTGATGAGTAAAGGCACTGTCGTGTCGTAGTTGGGCAGTGCAGAATCCGACATTTTGGACTACCGCAAAGCGGCACTACAGCCGCGCACGTGCCGCAGAAATGCCATAGAGTGTCCGCCTTCTTTCGTCACAGATTAGAGCGGAAGCCGAACTGAGGAGTAAAGGCACCGGCGTGTGGTAGTAGGACTGGGAAGAGTCCGACATGTTGGTCCACCGAAACGCGGCGCTACAGCCGTGCGAGTGCCGCTGAAGGGCCATGGAGTGTCCGCCATATTTTTCCACTATTTAGAGCGGAAGCCGAACGGAGGAGTAATGGCACTGGCGTGTAGTAGTTGGGCATTGTAGAGTCCGAAATTTTGGGCCGCTGCAACGCGACACAATAGCCGCGCATGTGCCGCAATAGGGCGATAGAGTGTCCGCCTTCTTTGTTCACTAATTTGACGGAAGTCGAACTGAGGAATAAAGGTACTGGCGTGTAGAAATAGGGCAGTATTGTTTCCTGCCATTTTGGCCACCGCAACGCGGTAATACAGCCGTGCACGTGCAGCATTAGGACAGTGGACTGTCCGCAATCTTTGGCCACTGATTAGAGCGGAAGCGCAACTGAGAACTTAAGTCTTTGGTAGGATTTTGAAGGGCAGTGTAGAGTCCGACATTTTGGACACCGCAACGCGGCACTACAGCCGCGGACGTGCCGCACTAGGGCTATAGACTGTTCGCCATCTTTGGCCACTGATTAGAGCGGAAGCCCAACTGTGGAGTAAAGGCACTGGTGTGTAGAAATAGGGCAGTGTAATTTCCTGCCATTTTGGCCACCGCAACGTGGCACTACAGCCGCGGGCGTGCCGCTCTAGGGCTATAGACTGCTCGCCATCTTTGGCCACTGATTAGAGCGGAAGCCCAACTGAGGAGCAAAGGCACTGGCGTGTCGTAGTAGGGCAGTGTAGCTTCCTGCCATTTTCGATACTGCAACACGGCACTACAGCCGTGCACGTGCCGCATTAGGGAGCGGGAGTGTTCGCCATCTTTGGCCACGGATTAGAGCTGTAGCCCAAATGAGGAGTAAAGGCTCTGGCGTGTCGTAGTTGGGCAGTGTAGCTTCCTGACATTTTGGCCTACGCAACGTGGCTATAAAGCCGCACACGTGGCGCAGTAGGGCCATGGAGGCTCCGCCAACTTTGGCCACCTATTAGAGCGGCAGCGCAACTGAGGAGTGAAGGCACAGGCGTGGCGCAACTGAGAACTTAAGTCTTTGGTAGGGTCTTGTAGGGCGGTGTAGTTTCCTGCCATTTTGGCCATCGCAACGCGGTGCTACAGCCGTGCACGTGCAGCATTAGGACAGTGGAGCGTCCGCCATCTTTTTCCACTATTTAGAGCGGAAGCCAAACGGAGGAGTAAAGGCACTGGTGTGTCGTAGTAGAGCAGTGTAGAGTCCGACATTTTGGGCCACCGCAACGCGGCACTACTGCCGCGCATGTGCCGCAATAGGGCCATAAAGTGTTCGCCTTCCTTGGACACTAATTATAGCGGAAGCCGAACTGAGGAGTAAAGGCACTGGTGTGTAGAAATAGGGCAGTGTAGTTTCCTGCCATTTTGGCCACCGAAACGCGGCACTGCAGCCGTGCGAGTGCCGCAGAAGGGCCATGGAGTGTCCGCCATATTTGGCCACGGAGTGGTGCGGAAGCCCAACTGAGGAGTAAAGGCACTGTCGTGTCGTAGTTGGGCAGTGCAGAATCCGACATTTTGGACTACCGCAAAGCGGCACTACAGCCGCGCACGTGCCGCAGAAATGCCATAGAGTGTCCGCCTTCTTTCGTCACAGATTAGAGCGGAAGCCGAACTGAGGAGTAAAGGCACCGGCGTGTGGTAGTAGGGCTGGGAAGAGTCCGACATGTTGGTCCACCGAAACGCGGCACTACAGCCGTGCGAGAGCCGCTGAAGGGCCATGGAGTGTCCGCCATATTTTTCCACTATTTAGAGCGGAAGCCGAACTGAGGAGTAAAGGCACCGGCGTGTGGTAGTAGGGCTGGGAAGAGTCCGACATGTTGGTCCACCGAAACGCGGCACTACAGCCGTGCGAGAGCCTCTGAAGGGCCATGGAGTGTCCGCCATATTTTTCCACTATTTAGAGCGGAAGCCGAACGGAGGAGTAATGGCACTGGCGTGTAGTAGTTGGGCAGTGTAGAGTCCGAAATTTTGGGCCACTGCAACGCGACACAATAGCCGCGCAAGTGCCGCAATAGGGCCATAGAGTGTCCGCCTTCTTTGTTCACTAATTTGACGGAAGTCGAACTGAGGAATAAAGGTACTGGCGTGTAGAAATAGGGCAGTATAGTTTCCTGCCATTTTGGCCACCGCAACGCGGTAATACAGCCGTGCACGTGCAGCATTAGGACCGTGGACTGTCCGCAATCTTTGGCCACTGATTAGAGCGGAAGCCCAACTGAGGAGCAAAGGCACTGGCGTGTCGTAGTAGGGCAGTGTAGCTTCCTGCCATTTTCGATACTGCAACACGGCACTACAGCCGTGCACGTGCCGCATTAGGGAGCGGGAGTGTTCGCCATCTTTGGCCACGGATTAGAGCGGTAGCCCAAATGAGGAGTAAAGGCTCTGGCGTGTCGTAGTTGGGCAGTGTAGCTTCCTGACATTTTGGCCTACGCAACGTGGCTATAAAGCCGCACACGTGGCGCAGTAGGGCCATGGAGGCTCCGCCAACTTTGGCCACCTATTAGAGCGGAAGCGCAACTGAGGAGTGGAGGCACAGGCGTGGCGCAACTGAGAACTTAAGTCTTTGGTAGGGTCTTGTAGGGCGGTGTAGTTTCCTGCCATTTTGGCCATCGCAACGCGGTGCTACAGCCGTGCACGTGCAGCATTAGGACAGTGGAGCGTCCGCCATCTTTTTCCACTATTTAGAGCGGAAGCCAAACGGAGGAGTAAAGGCACTGGTGTGTCGTAGTAGAGCAGTGTAGAGTCCGACATTTTGGGCCACCGCAACGCGGCACTACTGCCGCGCATGTGCCGCAATAGGGCCATAAAGTGTTCGCCTTCCTTGGACACTAATTATAGCGGAAGCCGAACTGAGGAGTAAAGGCACTGGTGTGTAGAAATAGGGCAGTGTAGTTTCCTGCCATTTTGGCCACCGAAACGCGGCACTGCAGCCGTGCGAGTGCCGCAGAAGGGCCATGGAGTGTCCGCCATATTTGGCCACGGAGTGGTGCGGAAGCCCAACTGAGGAGTAAAGGCACTGTCGTGTCGTAGTTGGGCAGTGCAGAATCCGACATTTTGGACTTCCGCAAAGCGGCACTACAGCCGCGCACGTGCCGCAGAAATGCCATAGAGTGTCCGCCATCTTTCGTCACAGATTAGAGAGGAAGCCGAACTGAGGAGTAAAGGCACCGGCGTGTGGTAGTAGGGCTGGGAAGAGTCCGACATGTTGGTTCACCGAAACGCGGCACTACAGCCATGCGAGAGCCGCTGAAGGGCCATGGAGTGTCCGCCATATTTTTCCACTATTTAGAGCGGAAGCCGAACTGAGGAGTAAAGGCACCGGCGTGTGGTAGTAGGGCTGGGAAGAGTCCGACATGTTGGTCCACCGAAACGCGGCACTACAGCCGTGCGAGAGCCGCTGAAGGGCCATGGAGTGTCCGCCATATTTTTCCACTATTTAGAGCGAAAGCCGAACGGAGGAGTAATGGCACTGGCGTGTAGTAGTTGGGCAGTGTAGAGTCCGAAATTTTGGGCCACTGCAACGCGACACAATAGCCGCGCATGAGCCGCAATAGGGCCATAGAGTGTCCGCCTTCTTTGTTCACTAATTTGACGGAAGTCGAACTGAGGAATAAAGGTACTGGCGTGTAGAAATAGGGCAGTATAGTTTCCTGCCATTTTGGCCACCGCAACGCGGTAATACAGCCGTGCACGTGCAGCATTAGGACCGTGGACTGTCCGCAATCTTTGGCCACTGATTAGAGCGGAAGCGCAACTGAGAACTTAAGTCTTTGGTAGGGTTTTGAAGGGCAGTGTAGAGTCCGACATTTTGGACACCGCAACGCGGCACTACAGCCTCGGACGTGCCGCACTAGGGCTATAGACTGTTCGCCATCTTTGGCCACTGATTTGAGCGGAAGCCCAACTGTGGAGTAAAGGCACTGGTGTGTAGAAATAGGGCAGTGTAATTTCCTGCCATTTTGGCCACCGCAACGCGGCACTACAGCCACGGGCGTGCCGCTCTAGGGCTATAGACTGCTCGCCATCTTTGGCCACTGATTAGAGCGGAAGCCCAACTGAGGAGCAAAGGCACTGGCGTGTCGTAGTAGGGCAGAGTAGAGTCTGACATTTTGGGCCACCGCAACGCAGCACTACAGCCGCGGGCGTGCCGCTCTAGGGCTATAGACTGCTCGCCATCTTTGGCCACTGATTAGAGCGGAAGCCGAACTGTGGAGTAAAGGCACAGGCGTGTGGTAGTAGGGCTGGGAAGAGTCCAACATGTTGGGCCACCGCAATGCGGCACTACAGCCGCGCGAGTGCCGCTGAAGGGCCATGGAGGGTCCGCTATATTTGGCCACTGATTAGAGCGGAAGCACTACTGAGAACTTAAGTCTTTGGTAGGGTCTAGAAGGGCAGTGTTGTGTCCGCCATTTTGGGCCACTGATTAGAGCAGAAGCCGAACTGAGGAGTAAATGTAATGGCGTCTAGCAGTTGGGCAGTGTAGTTTCCTGCCTTTCTCGCCACTGCAACGCAGCACTACAGCCGTGCACGTGCCGCAGTAGGGCTATAGACAGTCCGCCATCTTTGGTCACTGATTAGGGCGGAAGCCGACCTGAGGAGTAAAGGCACTCGCGTGTCGTAGTAGGGCAGTGTAAGTTCTTGCCATTTTGGCCCCCGCAACGCAGCTATAAAGCCGCACACGTGCCGCAGTAGGGCCATGGAGGGTCCGCAATCTTTAGAAAAGGATAAGAGCGGAAGCCCAACTGAGGGGTTATGGGACTGGCGTTTAGTAGTAGGACAGCGATGAGTTCGACAATTTGGGAAACCGCAACGCGGCACTACAGCCGCGGACGTGCCGCATTAGAGCTATGGAGTGCCCGCCATCTTTGGCCAATGCTTAGTGTGGAAGCGCAATTGAGAACTTATGTCTTTGGTAGGGTCATGTAGGGCGGTGAAGTGTCCGCTATTTTGGGCCACCACAACGCGGCACTACAGTTGCGCATGTGCCGCAGTTGGACCATGGAGTGTCCGAAATCTTTGACCAGTGATTTGAGTGGAAGCCCAACTGAGGTGTAAAGGCAATGGCTTGTCGTTGTAGGGCAGTGTAGTTTCCTGCCATTTTGGCCACCACAACGCGGCACTACAGCCGTGCACTTGCCGCATTAGGGCCATGGAGTGTCCGCCATATTTGGCCACGGAGTGGTGCGGAAGCCCAACTGAGGAGTAAAGGCACTGTCGTGTCGTAGTTGGGCAGTGCAGAATCCGACATTTTGGACTACCGCAAAGCGGCACTACAGCCGCGCACGTGCCGCAGAAATGCCATAGAGTGTCCGCCTTCTTTCGTCACAGATTAGAGCGGAAGCCGAACTGAGGAGTAAAGGCACTGTCGTGTCGTAGTTGGGCAGTGCAGAATCCGACATTTTGGACTTCCGCAAAGCGGCACTACAGCCGCGCACGTGCCGCAGAAATGCCATAGAGTGTCCGCCATCTTTCGTCACAGATTAGAGAGGAAGCCGAACTGAGGAGTAAAGGCACCGGCGTGTGGTAGTAGGGCTGGGAAGAGTCCGACATGTTGGTTCACCGAAACGCGGCACTACAGCCATGCGAGAGCCGCTGAAGGGCCATGGAGTGTCCGCCATATTTTTCCACTATTTAGAGCGGAAGCCGAACTGAGGAGTAAAGGCACCGGCGTGTGGTAGTAGGGCTGGGAAGAGTCCGACATGTTGGTCCACCGAAACGCGGCACTACAGCCGTGCGAGAGCCGCTGAAGGGCCATGGAGTGTCCGCCATATTTTTCCACTATTTAGAGCGAAAGCCGAACGGAGGAGTAATGGCACTGGCGTGTAGTAGTTGGGCAGTGTAGAGTCCGAAATTTTGGGCCACTGCAACGCGACACAATAGCCGCGCATGAGCCGCAATAGGGCCATAGAGTGTCCGCCTTCTTTGTTCACTAATTTGACGGAAGTCGAACTGAGGAATAAAGGTACTGGCGTGTAGAAATAGGGCAGTATAGTTTCCTGCCATTTTGGCCACCGCAACGCGGTAATACAGCCGTGCACGTGCAGCATTAGGACCGTGGACTGTCCGCAATCTTTGGCCACTGATTAGAGCGGAAGCGCAACTGAGAACTTAAGTCTTTGGTAGGGTTTTGAAGGGCAGTGTAGAGTCCGACATTTTGGACACCGCAACGCGGCACTACAGCCTCGGACGTGCCGCACTAGGGCTATAGACTGTTCGCCATCTTTGGCCACTGATTTGAGCGGAAGCCCAACTGTGGAGTAAAGGCACTGGTGTGTAGAAATAGGGCAGTGTAATTTCCTGCCATTTTGGCCACCGCAACGCGGCACTACAGCCACGGGCGTGCCGCTCTAGGGCTATAGACTGCTCGCCATCTTTGGCCACTGATTAGAGCGGAAGCCCAACTGAGGAGCAAAGGCACTGGCGTGTCGTAGTAGGGCAGAGTAGAGTCTGACATTTTGGGCCACCGCAACGCAGCACTACAGCCGCGGGCGTGCCGCTCTAGGGCTATAGACTGCTCGCCATCTTTGGCCACTGATTAGAGCGGAAGCCGAACTGTGGAGTAAAGGCACAGGCGTGTGGTAGTAGGGCTGGGAAGAGTCCAACATGTTGGGCCACCGCAATGCGGCACTACAGCCGCGCGAGTGCCGCTGAAGGGCCATGGAGGGTCCGCTATATTTGGCCACTGATTAGAGCGGAAGCACTACTGAGAACTTAAGTCTTTGGTAGGGTCTAGAAGGGCAGTGTTGTGTCCGCCATTTTGGGCCACTGATTAGAGCAGAAGCCGAACTGAGGAGTAAATGTAATGGCGTCTAGCAGTTGGGCAGTGTAGTTTCCTGCCTTTCTCGCCACTGCAACGCAGCACTACAGCCGTGCACGTGCCGCAGTAGGGCTATAGACAGTCCGCCATCTTTGGTCACTGATTAGGGCGGAAGCCGACCTGAGGAGTAAAGGCACTCGCGTGTCGTAGTAGGGCAGTGTAAGTTCTTGCCATTTTGGCCCCCGCAACGCAGCTATAAAGCCGCACACGTGCCGCAGTAGGGCCATGGAGGGTCCGCAATCTTTAGAAAAGGATAAGAGCGGAAGCCCAACTGAGGGGTTATGGGACTGGCGTTTAGTAGTAGGACAGCGATGAGTTCGACAATTTGGGAAACCGCAACGCGGCACTACAGCCGCGGACGTGCCGCATTAGAGCTATGGAGTGCCCGCCATCTTTGGCCAATGCTTAGTGTGGAAGCGCAATTGAGAACTTATGTCTTTGGTAGGGTCGTGTAGGGCGGTGAAGTGTCCGCTATTTTGGGCCACCACAACGCGGCACTACAGTTGCGCATGTGCCGCAGTTGGACCATGGAGTGTCCGAAATCTTTGACCAGTGATTTGAGTGGAAGCCCAACTGAGGTGTAAAGGCAATGGCTTGTCGTTGTAGGGCAGTGTAGTTTCCTGCCATTTTGGCCACCACAACGCGGCACTACAGCCGTGCACTTGCCGCATTAGGGCCATGGAGTGTCCGCCATATTTGGCCACGGAGTGGTGCGGAAGCCCAACTGAGGAGTAAAGGCACTGTCGTGTCGTAGTTGGGCAGTGCAGAATCCGACATTTTGGACTACCGCAAAGCGGCACTACAGCCGCGCACGTGCCGCAGAAATGCCATAGAGTGTCCGCCTTCTTTCGTCACAGATTAGAGCGGAAGCCGAACTGAGGAGTAAAGGCACCGGCGTGTGGTAGTAGGGCTGGGAAGAGTCCGACATGTTGGTCCACCGAAACGCGGCACTACAGCCATGCGAGAGCCGCTGAAGGGCCATGGAGTGTCCGCCATATTTTTCCACTATTTAGAGCGGAAGCCGAACTGAGGAGTAAAGGCACCGGCGTGTGGTAGTAGGGCTGGGAAGAGTCCGACATGTTGGTCCACCGAAACGCGGCACTACAGCCGTGCGAGAGCCGCTGAAGGGCCATGGAGTGTCCGCCATATTTTTCCACTATTTAGAGCGAAAGCCGAACGGAGGAGTAATGGCACTGGCGTGTAGTAGTTGGGCAGTGTAGAGTCCGAAATTTTGGGCCACTGCAACGCGACACAATAGCCGCGCATGAGCCGCAATAGGGCCATAGAGTGTCCGCCTTCTTTGTTCACTAATTTGACGGAAGTCGAACTGAGGAATAAAGGTACTGGCGTGTAGAAATAGGGCAGTATAGTTTCCTGCCATTTTGGCCACCGCAACGCGGTAATACAGCCGTGCACGTGCAGCATTAGGACCGTGGACTGTCCGCAATCTTTGGCCACTGATTAGAGCGGAAGCGCAACTGAGAACTTAAGTCTTTGGTAGGGTTTTGAAGGGCAGTGTAGAGTCCGACATTTTGGACACCGCAACGCGGCACTACAGCCTCGGACGTGCCGCACTAGGGCTATAGACTTTTCGCCATCTTTGGCCACTGATTAGAGCGGAAGCCCAACTGTGGAGTAAAGGCACTGGTGTGTAGAAATAGGGCAGTGTAATTTCCTGCCATTTTGGCCACCGCAACGCGGCACTACAGCCGCGGGCGTGCCGCTCTAGGGCTATAGACTGCTCGCCATCTTTGGCCACTGATTAGAGCGGAAGCCCAACTGAGGAGCAAAGGCACTGGCGTGTCGTAGTAGGGCAGAGTAGAGTCTGACATTTTGGGCCACCGCAACGCAGCACTACAGCCGCGGGCGTGCCGCTCTAGGGCTATAGACTGCTCGCCATCTTTGGCCACTGATTCGAGCGGAAGCCGAACTGTGGAGTAAAGGCACAGGCGTGTGGTAGTAGGGCTGGGAAGAGTCCAACATGTTGGGCCACCGCAATGCGGCACTACAGCCGCGCGAGTGCCGCTGAAGGGCCATGGAGGGTCCGCTGTATTTGGCCACTGATTAGAGCGGAAGCACTACTGAGAACTTAAGTCTTTGGTAGGGTCTAGAAGGGCAGTGTTGTGTCCGCCATTTTGGGCCACTGATTAGAGCAGAAGCCGAACTGAGGAGTAAATGTAATGGCGTCTAGCAGTTGGGCAGTGTAGTTTCCTGCCTTTCTCGCCACTGCAACGCAGCACTACAGCCGTGCACGTGCCGCAGTAGGGCTATAGACAGTCCGCCATCTTTGGTCACTGATTAGGGCGGAAGCCGACCTGAGGAGTAAAGGCACTCGCGTGTCGTAGTAGGGCAGTGTAAGTTCTTGCCATTTTGGCCCCCGCAACGCAGCTATAAAGCCGCACACGTGCCGCAGTAGGGCCATGGAGGGTCCGCAATCTTTGGAAAAGGATAAGAGCGGAAGCCCAACTGAGGGGTTATGGGACTGGCGTTTAGTAGTAGGACAGCGATGAGTTCGACAATTTGGGAAACCGCAACGCGGCACTACAGCCGCGGACGTGCCGCATTAGAGCTATGGAGTGCCCGCCATCTTTGGCCAATGCTTAGTGTGGAAGCGCAATTGAGAACTTATGTCTTTGGTAGGGTCATGTAGGGCGGTGAAGTGTCCGCTATTTTGGGCCACCACAACGCGGCACTACAGTTGCGCATGTGCCGCAGTTGGACCATGGAGTGTCCGAAATCTTTGACCAGTGATTTGAGTGGAAGCCCAACTGAGGTGTAAAGCCAATGGCTTGTCGTTGTAGGGCAGTGTAGTTTCCTGCCATTTTGGCCACCACAACGCGGCACTACAGCCGTGCACTTGCCGCATTAGGGCCAAGGAGTGTCTGCCATATTTGGCCACGGAGTGGTGCGGAAGCCCAACTGAGGAGTAAAGGCACTGTCGTGTCGTAGTTGGGCAGTGCAGAATCCGACATTTTGGACTACCGCAAAGCGGCACTACAGCCGCGCACGTGCCGCAGAAATGCCATAGAGTGTCCGCCTTCTTTCGTCACAGATTAGAGCGGAAGCCGAACTGAGGAGTAAAGGCACCGGCGTGTGGTAGTAGGGCTGGGAAGAGTCCGACATGTTGGTCCACCGAAACGCGGCACTACAGCCATGAGAGAGCCGCTGAAGGGCCATGGAGTGTCCGCCATATTTTTCCACTATTTAGAGCGGAAGCCGAACTGAGGAGTAAAGGCACCGGCGTGTGGTAGTAGGGCTGGGAAGAGTCCGACATGTTGGTCCACCGAAACGCGGCACTACAGCCGTGCGAGAGCCGCTGAAGGGCCATGGAGTGTCCGCCATATTTTTCCACTATTTAGAGCGAAAGCCGAACGGAGGAGTAATGGCACTGGCGTGTAGTAGTTGGGCAGTGTAGAGTCCGAAATTTTGGGCCACTGCAACGCGACACAATAGCCGCGCATGAGCCGCAATAGGGCCATAGAGTGTCCGCCTTCTTTGTTCACTAATTTGACGGAAGTCGAACTGAGGAATAAAGGTACTGGCGTGTAGAAATAGGGCAGTATAGTTTCCTGCCATTTTGGCCACCGCAACGCGGTAATACAGCCGTGCACGTGCAGCATTAGGACCGTGGACTGTCCGCAATCTTTGGCCACTGATTAGAGCGGAAGCGCAACTGAGAACTTAAGTCTTTGGTAGGGATTTGAAGGGCAGTGTAGAGTCCGACATTTTGGACACCGCAACGCGGCACTACAGCCTCGGACGTGCCGCACTAGGGCTATAGACTGTTCGCCATCTTTGGCCACTGATTAGAGCGGAAGCCCAACTGTGGAGTAAAGGCACTGGTGTGTAGAAATAGGGCAGTGTAATTTCCTGCCATTTTGGCCACCGCAACGCGGCACTACAGCCGCGGGCGTGCCGCTCTAGGGCTATAGACTGCTCGCCATCTTTGGCCACTGATTAGAGCGGAAGCCCAACTGAGGAACAAAGGCACTGGCGTGTCGTAGTAGGGCAGAGTAGAGTCTGACATTTTGGGCCACCGCAACGCAGCACTACAGCCGCGGGCGTGCCGCTCTAGGGCTATAGACTGCTCGCCATCTTTGGCCACTGATTAGAGCGGAAGCCGAACTGTGGAGTAAAGGCACAGGCGTGTGGTAGTAGGGCTGGGAAGAGTCCAACATGTTGGGCCACCGCAATGCGGCACTACAGCCGCGCGAGTGCCGCTGAAGGGCCATGGAGGGTCCGCTATATTTGGCCACTGATTAGAGCGGAAGCACTACTGAGAACTTAAGTCTTTGGTAGGGTCTAGAAGGGCAGTGTTGTGTCCGCCATTTTGGGCCACTGATTAGAGCAGAAGCCGAACTGAGGAGTAAATGTAATGGCGTCTAGCAGTTGGGCAGTGTAGTTTCCTGCCTTTCTCGCCACTGCAACGCAGCACTACAGCCGTGCACGTGCCTCAGTAGGGCTATAGACAGTCCGCCATCTTTGGTCACTGATTAGGGCGGAAGCCGACCTGAGGAGTAACGGCACTCGCGTGTCGTAGTAGGGCAGTGTAAGTTCTTGCCATTTTGGCCCCCGCAACGCAGCTATAAAGCCGCACACGTGCCGCAGTAGGGCCATGGAGGGTCCGCAATCTTTGGAAAAGGATAAGAGCGGAAGCCCAACTGAGGGGTTATGGGACTGGCGTTTAGTAGTAGGACAGCGATGAGTTCGACAATTTGGGAAACCGCAACGCGGCACTACAGCCGCGGACGTGCCGCATTAGAGCTATGGAGTGCCCGCCATCTTTGGCCAATGCTTAGTGTGGAAGCGCAATTGAGAACTTATGTCTTTGGTAGGGTCATGTAGGGCGGTGAAGTGTCCGCTATTTTGGGCCACCACAACGCGGCACTACAGTTGCGCATGTGCCGCAGTTGGACCATGGAGTGTCCGAAATCTTTGACCAGTGATTTGAGTGGAAGCCCAACTGAGGTGTAAAGGCAATGGCTTGTCGTTGTAGGGCAGTGTAGTTTCCTGCCATTTTGGCCACCACAACGCGGCACTACAGCCGTGCACTTGCCGCATTAGGGCCATGGAGTGTCCGCCATATTTGGCCACGGAATGGTGCGGAAGCCCAACTGAGGAGTAAAGGCACTGTCGTGTCGTAGTTGGGCAGTGCAGAATCCGACATTTTGGACTACCGCAAAGCGGCACTACAGCCGCGCACGTGCCGCAGAAATGCCATAGAGTGTCCGCCTTCTTTCGTCACAGATTAGAGCGGAAGCCGAACTGAGGAGTAAAGGCACCGGCGTGTGGTAGTAGGGCTGGGAAGAGTCCGACATGTTGGTCCACCGAAACGCGGCACTACAGCCATGAGAGAGCCGCTGAAGGGCCATGGAGTGTCCGCCATATTTTTCCACTATTTAGAGCGGAAGCCGAACTGAGGAGTAAAGGCACCGGCGTGTGGTAGTAGGGCTGGGATGAGTCCGACATGTTGGTCCACCGAAACGCGGCACTACAGCCGTGCGAGAGCCGCTGAAGGGCCATGGAGTGTCCGCCATATTTTTCCACTATTTAGAGCGAAAGCCGAACGGAGGAGTAATGGCACTGGCGTGTAGTAGTTGGGCAGTGTAGAGTCCGAAATTTTGGGCCACTGCAACGCGACACAATAGCCGCGCATGAGCCGCAATAGGGCCATAGAGTGTCCGCCTTCTTTGTTCACTAATTTGACGGAAGTCGAACTGAGGAATAAAGGTACTGGCGTGTAGAAATAGGGCAGTATAGTTTCCTGCCATTTTGGCCACCGCAACGCGGTAATACAGCCGTGCACGTGCAGCATTAGGACCGTGGACTGTCCGCAATCTTTGGCCACTGATTAGAGCGGAAGCGCAACTGAGAACTTAAGTCTTTGGTAGGGTTTTGAAGGGCAGTGTAGAGTCCGACATTTTGGACACCGCAACGCGGCACTACAGCCTCGGACGTGCCGCACTAGGGCTATAGACTGTTCGCCATCTTTGGCCACTGATTAGAGCGGAAGCCCAACTGTGGAGTAAAGGCACTGGTGTGTAGAAATAGGGCAGTGTAATTTCCTGCCATTTTGGCCACCGCAACGCGGCACTACAGCCGCGGGCGTGCCGCTCTAGGGCTATAGACTGCTCGCCATCTTTGGCCACTGATTAGAGCGGAAGCCCAACTGAGGAGCAAAGGCACTGGCGTGTCGTAGTAGGGCAGAGTAGAGTCTGACATTTTGGGCCACCGCAACGCAGCACTACAGCCGCGGGCGTGCCGCTCTAGGGCTATAGACTGCTCGCCATCTTTGGCCACTGATTAGAGCGGAAGCCGAACTGTGGAGTAAAGGCACAGGCGTGTGGTAGTAGGGCTGGGAAGAGTCCAACATGTTGGGCCACCGCAATGCGGCACTACAGCCGCGCGAGTGCCGCTGAAGGGCCATGGAGGGTCCGCTATATTTGGCCACTGATTAGAGCGGAAGCACTACTGAGAACTTAAGTCTTTGGTAGGGTCTAGAAGGGCAGTGTTGTGTCCGCCATTTTGGGCCACTGATTAGAGCAGAAGCCGAACTGAGGAGTAAATGTAATGGCGTCTAGCAGTTGGGCAGTGTAGTTTCCTGCCTTTCTCGCCACTGCAACGCAGCACTACAGCCGTGCACGTGCCTCAGTAGGGCTATAGACAGTCCGCCATCTTTGGTCACTGATTAGGGCGGAAGCCGACCTGAGGAGTAAAGGCACTCGCGTGTCGTAGTAGGGCAGTGTAAGTTCTTGCCATTTTGGCCCCCGCAACGCAGCTATAAAGCCGCACACGTGCCGCAGTAGGGCCATGGAGGGTCCGCAATCTTTGGAAAAGGATAAGAGCGGAAGCCCAACTGAGGGGTTATGGGACTGGCGTTTAGTAGTAGGACAGCGATGAGTTCGACAATTTGGGAAACCGCAACGCGGCACTACAGCCGCGGACGTGCCGCATTAGAGCTATGGAGTGCCCGCCATCTTTGGCCAATGCTTAGTGTGGAAGCGCAATTGAGAACTTATGTCTTTGGTAGGGTCATGTAGGGCGGTGAAGTGTCCGCTATTTTGGGCCACCACAACGCGGCACTACAGTTGCGCATGTGCCGCAGTTGGACCATGGAGTGTCCGAAATCTTTGACCAGTGATTTGAGTGGAAGCCCAACTGAGGTGTAAAGGCAATGGCTTGTCGTTGTAGGGCAGTGTAGTTTCCTGCCATTTTGGCCACCACAACGCGGCACTACAGCCGTGCACTTGCCGCATTAGGGCCATGGAGTGTCCGCCATATTTGGCCACGGAGTGGTGCGGAAGCCCAACTGAGGAGTAAAGGCACTGTCGTGTCGTAGTTGGGCAGTGCAGAATCCGACATTTTGGACTACCGCAAAGCGGCACTACAGCCGCGCACGTGCCGCAGAAATGCCATAGAGTGTCCGCCTTCTTTCGTCACAGATTAGAGCGGAAGCCGAACTGAGGAGTAAAGGCACCGGCGTGTGGTAGTAGGGCTGGGAAGAGTCCGACATGTTGGTCCACCGAAACGCGGCACTACAGCCATGCGAGAGCCGCTGAAGGGCCATGGAGTGTCCGCCATATTTTTCCACTATTTAGAGCGGAAGCCGAACTGAGGAGTAAAGGCACCGGCGTGTGGTAGTAGGGCTGGGAAGAGTCCGACATGTTGGTCCACCGAAACGCGGCACTACAGCCGTGCGAGAGCCGCTGAAGGGCCATGGAGTGTCCGCCATATTTTTCCACTATTTAGAGCGAAAGCCGAACGGAGGAGTAATGGCACTGGCGTGTAGTAGTTGGGCAGTGTAGAGTCCGAAATTTTGGGCCACTGCAACGCGACACAATAGCCGCGCATGAGCCGCAATAGGGCCATAGAGTGTCCGCCTTCTTTGTTCACTAATTTGACGGAAGTCGAACTGAGGAATAAAGGTACTAGCGTGTAGAAATAGGGCAGTATAGTTTCCTGCCATTTTGGCCACCGCAACGCGGTAATACAGCCGTGCACGTGCAGCAATAGGACCGTGGACTGTCCGCAATCTTTGGCCACTGATTAGAGCGGAAGCGCAACTGAGAACTTAAGTCTTTGGTAGGGTTTTGAAGGGCAGTGTAGAGTCCGACATTTTGGACACCGCAACGCGGCACTACAGCCTCGGACGTGCCGCACTAGGGCTATAGACTGTTCGCCATCTTTGACCACTGATTAGAGCGGAAGCCCAACTGTGGAGTAAAGGCACTGGTGTGTAGAAATAGGGCAGTGTAATTTCCTGCCATTTTGGCCACCGCATCGCGGCACTACAGCCGCGGGCGTGCCGCTCTAGGGCTATAGACTGCTCGCCATCTTTGGCCACTGATTAGAGCGGAAGCCCAACTGAGGAGCAAAGGCACTGGCGTGTCGTAGTAGGGCAGAGTAGAGTCTGACATTTTGGGCCACCGCAACGCAGCAGTACAGCCGCGGGCGTGCCGCTCTATGGCTATAGACTGCTCGCCATCTTTGGCCACTGATTAGAGCGGAAGCCGAACTGTGGAGTAAAGGCACAGGCGTGTGGTAGTAGGGCTGGGAAGAGTCCAACATGTTGGGCCACCGCAATGCGGCACTACAGCCGCGCGAGTGCCGCTGAAGGGCCATGGAGGGTCCGCTATATTTGGCCACTGATTAGAGCGGAAGCACTACTGAGAACTTAAGTCTTTGGTAGGGTCTAGAAGGGCAGTGTTGTGTCCGCCATTTTGGGCCACTGATTAGAGCAGAAGCCGAACTGAGGAGTAAATGTAATGGCGTCTAGCAGTTGGGCAGTGTAGTTTCCTGCCTTTCTCGCCACTGCAACGCAGCACTACAGCCGTGCACGTGCCGCAGTAGGGCTATAGACAGTCCGCCATCTTTGGCCACTATTTAGAGCGGAATCCGAGCTGAGGAGAAAAGGCACTGGCGTGTAGTAGTAGGGCAGTGTAGCTTCCTGACATTTTGGCCTACGTAACGTGGCTATAAAGCCGCACACGTGGCGCAGTAGGGCCATGGAGGCTCCGCCAACTTTGGCCACGGATTAGAGCGGAAGCGCAACTGAGGAGTGAAGGCACAGGCGTGGCGCAACTGAGAACTTAAGACTTTGGTAGGGTCTTGTAGGGCGGTGTAGTTTCCTGCCATTTTGGCCATCGCAACGCGGTGCTATAGCCGTGCACGTGCAGCATTAGGACAGTGGAGCGTCCGCCATCTTTTTCCACTATTTAGAGCGGAAGCCGAACGGAGGAGTAAAGGCACTGGTGTGTCGTAGTAGAGCAGTGTAGAGTCCGACATTTTGGGCCACCGCAACGCGGCACTACTGCCGCGCATGTGCCGCAATAGGGCCATAAAGTGTCCGCCTTCCTTGGACACTAATTATAGCGGAAGCCGAACTGAGGAGTAAAGGCACTGGTGTGTAGAAATAGGGCAGTGTAGTTTCCTGCCATTTTGGCCACCGAAACGCGGCACTACAGCCGTGCGAGTGCCGCTGAAGGGCCATGGAGTGTCCGCCATATTTGGCCACGGAGTGGTGCGGAAGCCCAACTGAGGAGTAAAGGCACTGTCGTGTCGTAGTTGGGCAGTGCAGAATCCGACATTTTGGACTACCGCAAAGCGGCACTACAGCCGCGCACGTGCCACAGAAATGCCATAGAGTGTCCGCCTTCTTTCGTCACAGATTAGAGCGGAAGCCGAACTGAGGAGTAATGGCACTGGCGTGTAGTAGTTGGGCAGTGTAGTTTCCTGCCATTTCCGCCACTGCAACGCGTCACTACAGCCGCGCACGAGCAGCATTAGGGCCTTGGAATGTTCGCCATCTTTGGCCACGGAGTGGAGCGGAAGCCCAACTGAGGAGTAAAGGCACTGTCGTGTCGTAGTTGGGCAGTGCAGAATCCGACATTTTGGACTACCGCAAAGCGGCACTACAGCCGCGCACGTGCCGCAATAGGGCCATAGAGTGTCCGCCTTCTTTGTTCACTAATTTGAGCGGAAGTCGAACTGAGGAGTAAAGGCACTGGCGTGTAGTAGTTGGGCAGTGTAGTTTCCTGCCATTTTCGCCACTACAACGCGGCACTACAGCCGTGCACGTGCGGCATTAGGGGGCGTTAGTGTTCGCCATCTTTGGCCACGGATTAGAGCGGAAGCCCAACTGAGGAGTAAAGGCACTGGCGTGTCGTAGTAGGGCAGTGTAATTTCCTGCCATTTTGGCCCCCGATACGCGGCGCTACAGCCGTGCACGTGCCGCTGAAGGGCCATGGAGTGTCCGCCAACTTTTTCCACTATTTAGAGCGGAAGCCGATCAGAGAGTAAAGGCACTGGTGTGTCGTAGTAGGGCAGTGTAGAGTCCGACAATTTAGGCCACCGCAACGCGGCACTACAGCCGCGCATGTGCCGCAATAGGGCCATAGAGTGTCCGCCTTCTTTGTTCACTAATTTGAGCGGAAGTCGAACTGAGGAGTAAAGGCACTGGCGTGTATAAATAGGGCAGTATTGTTTCCTGCCATTTTGGCCACCGCAACGCGGTAATTTAGCCGTGCACGTGCAGCATTAGGACCGTGGAGTGTCCGCCATCTTTGGCCACTGATTAGAGCGGAAGTGCAACTGAGAACTTAAGTCTTTGATAGGGTCTTGTAGGGCAGTGTAGAGTCCGACATTTTGGACCCCGCATCGCGGCACTACAGCCGCTGACGTGCCACACTAGGGCTATAGACTGTTCACCATCTTTGGCCACTATTTAGAGCGAAATCTGAGCTGAGGAGAAAAGGCACTGGCGTGCAGTAGTAGGGCAGTGTAGCTTCCTGACATTTTGGCCTACGCAACGTGGCTATAAAGCCGCACACGTGGCACAGTAGGGCCATGGAGGCTCCGCCAACTTTGGCCACGGATTAGAGAGGAAGCGCAACTGAGGAGTGAAGGCACAGGCGTGGCGCAACTGAGAACTTAAGTCTTTGGTAGGGTCTTGTAGGGCGTAGTAGTTTCCTGTCATTTTGGCCATCGCAACGCGGTGCTACAGCCGTGCACGTGCAGCATTAGGACAGTGGAGCGTCCGCCATCTTTTTCCACTATTTAGAGCGGAAGCCGAACGGAGGAGTAAAGGCACTGGTGTGTCGTAGTAGAGCAGTGTAGAGTCCGACATTTTGGACTACCGCAAAGCGGCACTACAGCCGCGCACGTGCCGCAGAAATGCCATAGAGTGTCCGCCTTCTTTGTTCACTAATTTGACGGAAGTCGAACTGAGGAATAAAGGTACTGGCGTGTAGAAATAGGGCAGTATTGTTTCCTGCCATTTTGGCCACCGCAACGCGGTAATACAGCCGTGCACGTGCAGCATTAGGACCGTGGAGTGTCCGCCATCTTTGGCCACTGATTAGAGCGGAAGCGCAACTGAGAACTTAAGTCTTTGGTAGGGTCTTGTAGGGCAGTGTAGAGTCCGACATTTTGGACCCCGCATCGCGGCACTACAGCCGCTGACGTGCCACACTAGGGCTATAGACTGTTCGCCATCTTTGGCCACGGAGTGGAGCGGAAGCCCAACTGAGGAGTAAAGGCACAGTCGTGTCGTAGTTGGGCATTGCAGAATCCGTCAATTTGAGCTACAGCAACGCGGCACTACAGCCGCGCACGTGCCGCAGAAATGCCATAGAGTGTCTGCCTTCTTTGGTCACAGATTAGAGCGGAGGCCGAACTGAGGAGTAAAGGCACAGGCGTGTCGTAGTTGGGCAGTGCAGAATCCGACATTTTGGACTACCGCAAAGCGGCACTACAGCCGCGCACGTGCCGCAGAAATGCCATAGAGTGTCCGCCTTCTTTCGTCACAGATTAGAGCGGAAGCCGATCTGAGGAGTAATGGCACTGGCGTGTAGTAGTTGGGCAGTGTAGAGTCCGAAATTTTGGGCCACTGCAACGCGACACAATAGCCGCGCATGTGCCGCAATAGGGCCATAGAGTGTCCGCCTTCTTTGTTCACTGATTAGAGCGGAAGCCGAACTGTGGAGTAAAGGCACAGGCGTGTGGTAGTAGGGCTGGGAAGAGTCCAACATGTTGGGCCACCGCAATGCGGCACTACAGCCGCGCGAGTGCCGCTGAAGGGCCATGGAGGGTCCGCTATATTTGGCCACTGATTAGAGCGGAAGCACTACTGAGAACTTAAGTCTTTGGTAGGGTCTAGAAGGGCAGTGTTGTGTCCGCCATTTTGGGCCACTGATTAGAGCAGAAGCCGAACTGAGGAGTAAATGTAATGGCGTCTAGCAGTTGGGCAGTGTGGTTTCCTGCCTTTCTCGCCACTGCAACGCAGCACTACAGCCGTGCACGTGCCGCAGTAGGGCTATAGACAGTCCGCCATCTTTGGTCACTGATTAGGGCGGAAGCCGACCTGAGGAGTAAAGGCACTCGCGTGTCGTAGTAGGGCAGTGTAAGTTCTTGCCATTTTGGCCCCCGCAACGCAGCTATAAAGCCGCACACGTGCCGCAGTAGGGCCATGGAGGGTCCGCAATCTTTAGAAAAGGATAAGAGCGGAAGCCCAACTGAGGGGTTATGGGACTGGCGTTTAGTAGTAGGACAGCGATGAGTTCGACAATTTGGGAAACCGCAACGCGGCACTACAGCCGCGGACGTGCCGCATTTGAGCTATGGAGTGCCCGCCATCTTTGGCCAATGCTTAGTGTGGAAGCGCAATTGAGAACTTATGTCTTTGGTAGGGTCATGTAGGGCGGTGAAGTGTCCGCTATTTTGGGCCACCACAACGCGGCACTACAGTTGCGCATGTGCCGCAGTTGGACCATGGAGTGTCCGAAATCTTTGACCAGTGATTTGAGTGGAAGCCCAACTGAGGTGTAAAGGCAATGGCTTGTCGTTGTAGGGCAGTGTAGTTTCCTGCCATTTTGGCCACCACAACGCGGCACTACAGCCGTGCACTTGCCGCATTAGGGCCATGGAGTGTCCGCCATATTTGGCCACGGAGTGGTGCGGAAGCCCAACTGAGGAGTAAAGGCACTGTCGTGTCGTAGTTGGGCAGTGCAGAATCCGACATTTTGGACTACCGCAAAGCGGCACTACAGCCGCGCACGTGCCGCAGAAATGCCATAGAGTGTCCGCCTTCTTTCGTCACAGATTAGAGCGGAAGCCGAACTGAGGAGTAAAGGCACCGGCGTGTGGTAGTAGGGCTGGGAAGAGTCCGACATGTTGGTCCACCGAAACGCGGCACTACAGCCATGCGAGAGCCGCTGAAGGGCCATGGAGTGTCCGCCATATTTTTCCACTATTTAGAGCGGAAGCCGAACTGAGGAGTAAAGGCACCGGCGTGTTTTAGTAGGGCTGGGAAGAGTCCGACATGTTGGTCCACCGAAACGCGGCACTACAGCCGTGCGAGAGCCGCTGAAGGGCCATGGAGTGTCCGCCATATTTTTCCACTATTTAGAGCGAAAGCCGAACGGAGGAGTAATGGCACTGGCGTGTAGTAGTTGGGCAGTGTAGAGTCCGAAATTTTGGGCCACTGCAACGCGACACAATAGCCGCGCATGAGCCGCAATAGGGCCATAGAGTGTCCGCCTTCTTTGTTCACTAATTTGACGGAAGTCGAACTGAGGAATAAAGGTACTGGCGTGTAGAAATAGGGCAGTATAGTTTCCTGCCATTTTGGCCACCGCAACGCGGTAATACAGCCGTGCACGTGCAGCATTAGGACCGTGGACTGTCCGCAATCTTTGGCCACTGATTAGAGCGGAAGCGCAACTGAGAACTTAAGTCTTTGGTAGGGTTTTGTAGGGCAGTGTAGAGTCCGACATTTTGGACACCGCAACGCGGCACTACAGCCGCGGACGTGCCGCACTAGGGCTATAGACTGTTCGCCTTTTTGGCCACTGATTAGAGCGGAAGCCCAACTGTGGAGTAGAGGCACTGGTGTGTAGAAATAGGGCAGTGTTATTTCCTGCCATTTTGGCCACCGCAACGCGGCACTACAGTCGTGCACGTGCAGCATTAGGGCCTTGGAGTGTTCGCCATTTTTTAGCCTGGGATTAGAGCGGCAGACTAACTGAGGAGTAAAGGCACTGGCGTGTCGTAGTAGGGCAGTGTAGAGTCCGACATTTTGGGCAATCGCAACTTGGCACATTCAGCCGAGGACGTGCTGCAGAAGGGCTATAGACTGTCCGCCATCTTTGGCCACTGATTAGAGCGGAAGCCGAACTGTGGAGTAAATGTAATGGCGTCTAGCAGTTGGGCAGTGTAGTTTCCTGCCTTTCTCGCCACTGCAACGCAGCAATACAGCCGTGCACGTGCCGCAGTAGGGCTATAGACAGTCCGCAATCTTTGGCCACTGATTAGAGCAGAAGTCGAACTGAGGAGTAAAGTCACTGGCGTGTCGTAGTCGGGCAGTGTAGCGTCCGACATGTTGGGCCACCGCAACGCGTCACTAAAGCCGCGTACGTGCCGCAGTAGGACCATGGAGTGCCCGCCATATTTTTCCACTATTTAGAGCGGAAGCCGAACTGAGGAGTGAAGGCACTGGTGTGTCGTAGTCGGGCAGTGTAGCGTCAGACATGCTAGGCCACCGCATCGCGTCACTACAGCCGCGCACGAGCCGCAGGAGGACCATGGAGTGTCCGCTATATTTTTCCACTATTTAGAGCGGAAGCCGAACTGAGGAGTAAATTCACTGGCGTGTCGTAGTAGGTCTGAGTAGATTCCACCATTTCGGTTCACCGCAACGCGGCACTACAGCCGCGCATGTGCCGCAATAGGGCCATGAGTGTCCGCCTTCCTTGGTCACTAATTAGAGCGGAAGCCGAACTGAGGAGTAATGGCACTGGCTGTAATAGTTGGGCAGTGTAGTTTCCTGCCATTTTCGCCTCTGCAACGCGGCACTACAGCCATGCACGTGCAGCATTAGGGCCTTGGAGTGTTCGCCATTTTTTAGCCTGGGATTAGAGCGGAAGACCAACTGAGGAGTAAAGGCACTTGCGTGTCGTAGTAGGGCTGTGTAGAGTCCAACATTTTGGGCCACTGCAACGCGGCAGTACAGCCGCGGACGTGCCACACTAGGGTTATAGACTGTTCGCCATCTTTGGCCACGGAGTGGAGCGGAAGCCCAACTGAGGAGTAAAGGCACAGTCGTGTCGTAGTTGGGCATTGCAGAATCCGTCAATTTGAGCTACAGCAACGCGGCACTACAGCCGCGCACGTGCCGCAGAAATGCCATAGAGTGTTCGCCTTCTTTGGTCACAGATTAGAGCGGAAGCCGAACTGAGGAGTAAAGGCACAGGCGTGTGGTAGTAGGGCTGGGAAGAGTCCGACATGTTGGGCCACCGAAACGCGGCTCTACAGCCGCGCGAGTGCCGCTGAAGGGCCATGGAGTGTCCGCCATATTTTTCCACTATTTAGAGCGGAAGCCGAACTGAGGAGTAAAGGCACTGGCGTGTAGTAGTTGGGCAGTGTAGTTTCCTGCCATTTTCGCCACTGCAACGCGGCACTACAGTCTTGCACGTGCGGCATTAGGGGGCGGTAGTGATCGCCATCTTTGGCCACGGATTAGAGCGGAAGCCCAACTGAGGAGTAAAGGCACTCGCGTGTCGTAGTAGGGCAGTGTAATTTCTTGCCATTTTGGCCCCCGCAACGCAGCTATAAAGCCGCACACGTGCCGCAGTAGGGCCATGGAGGGTCCGCAATCTTTGGCAAAGGATAAGAGCGGAAGGCCAACTGAGGGGTTATGGGACTGGCGTTTAGTAGTAGGACAGCGATGAGTTCGACAATTTGGGCAACCGCAACGCGGCACTACAGGCGCGGACGTGCCGCATTAGAGCTATGGAGTGTCCGCCATCTTTGGCCAATGCTTAGTGTAGAAGCGCAATTGAGAACTTATGTCTTTGGTAGGGTCATGTAGCGCGGTGAAGTGTCCGCTATTTTGGGTAACCACAACGCGGCACTACAGTTGCGCATGTGCCGCAGTTGGACCATGGAGTGTCCGAAATCTTTGGCCAGTGATTAGAGTGGAAGCCCAACTGAGGTGTAAAGGCACTGGCTTTTCGTTGTAGGGCAGTGTAGTTTCCGGCCATTTTGGCCACCACAACGCGGCACTACAGCCGTGCACGTGCCGCATTAGGGCCTTGGAGTGTTCGCCATTTTTTGGCCACGGATTAGAGCGGAAGCCCAACTGAGGAATAAAGGCACTTTCGTGTCGTAGTAGGACAGTGTAGTTTCCTGCCATTTTGGCCCCCGCAACGCGGCGCTAAAGCCGTGCACGTGCCGCAGAAATGCCATAGAATGTCCGCCATATTTTTCCACTATTTAGAGCGGAGGCCGAACTGAGGAGTAATGGCACTGGCGTGTAGTAGTTGGGCAGTGTAGTTTCCTGCCATTTTCGCCACTGCAACGCGGCACTACAGCCGCGCACGTGCGGCATTAGGGGGCGTTAGTGTTCGCCATCTTTGGCCACGGATTAGAGCGGAAGCCCAACTGAGGAGTAAAGGCACTGGCGTGTCGTAGTAGGGCAGTGTAATTTCCTGCCATTTTGGCCCCCGCAACGCGGCTATAAAGCCGCACACGTGCCGCAGTAGGGCCATGGAGGGTCCGCCATATTTGACCACTGTTTAGAGCGGAAGCGCTACTGAGAACTTAAGTCTTTGGTAGGATCTAGAAGGGCAGTGTAGTGTCCACCAATTTGGGCAATCGCAACTTGGCACATTCAGCCGTTGACGTGCCGCAGAAGGGCTATAGACTGTCCGCCATCTTTGGCTCGTGATTAGAGCGGAAGCAGAACTGTGGAGTAAAGGCACTGGCGTGTTGTAGTCAGGCAGTGTAGCGACTGAAATGTTGGGCCACCGCAACGCGGCACTACAGTCGTGCACGTGCCGCAGAAGGGCCACGGAGAGTCCGCAATCTTTGGAAACGGATAAGAGCGGAAGCCCTTCTGAGGGGTTATGGGACTGGCGTTTAGTAGCCGCGGACGTGCCGCATTAGAGCTATGGAGTGTCCGCCATCTTTGGCCAATGCTTAGTGTGGAAGCGCAATTGAGAACTTATGTCTTTGGTAGGGTCATGTAGGGCGGTGTAGTGTCCGCTATTTTGGGCCACCACAACGCGGCACTACAGTTGCGCATGTGCCGCAATAGGGCCATAGAGTGTCCGCCTTCTTTGTTCACTAATTTCAGCGGAAGTCGAACTGAGGAGTAAAGGCACTGGCGTGTAGAAATAGGGCAGTGTAGTTTCCTGCCATTTTGGCCAGCGCAACGCGGTAATACAGCCGTGCACGTGCAGCATTAGGACCGTGGAGTGTCCGCAATCTTTGGCTACGGATTAGAGCGGAAACCCATCAGAGGGGTAAAGGGACTGGCGTGTCGTAGTAGGGCAGTGTAGAGTCCGACATTTTGGACACCGCAACGCGGCACTACAGCCGCGAACGTGCCGCAGTAGAGCTATGGAGTGTCCACCATCTTTGACCACTGATTAGAGTGGAAGCGCAACTGAGAACTTAAGTCTTTGGTAGGGTCTTGCAGTTCAGTGTAGTGTCCGCTATTTTGGGCCACCACAACGCGGCACTACAGCCGCGAACGTGCCGCACTAGGGCTATAAACTGTTCGCCATCTTTGGAAACTGATTAGAGCTGAAGCCCAACTGTGGAGTAAAGGCACTGGCGTTTTGTAGAGTTCAACAAGTTGGGCCACCTCAACGTGGCATTACAGCCGTGCACGTGCCGCTGAAGGCCCATAGAGTGTACGCCTTCTTTGGTCACTAAAGAGAGCGGAGGCAGAACAGAGGAGTAAATGCACTGGTGTGTAGAAATAGGGCAGTGTAGTTTCCTGCCAATTTGTCCACCGCAACGCGGCACTACAGCCGTGCACGTGCAGCATTAGGGCCTTGGAGAGTTCGCAATTTTTTAGCCTGGGATTAGAGCGGAAACCCAACTGAGGAGTAAAGGCACTGGCCTGTCGTAGTAGGGCAGTGTAGAG
The DNA here is from genome assembly GCF_982258835.1 of Parasteatoda tepidariorum. Lineage (NCBI taxonomy): Eukaryota > Metazoa > Arthropoda > Arachnida > Araneae > Theridiidae > Parasteatoda > Parasteatoda tepidariorum. The sequence continues at coordinate 80,558 of NW_028257370.1, forward strand.
TCTGACATTTTGGGCCACCGCAACGCGGCACTACAGCCGCGGGCGTGCCGCTCTAGGGCTATAGACTGTTCGCCATCTTTGGCCACGGAGTGGAGCGGAAGCCCATCTGAGGAGTAAAGGCACTGGCGTGTCGTAGTAGGGCAGTGCAGAATCCGACATTTTGGACTACCGCAACGTTGCACTACAGCCGCGCACGTGCCGCAGGATTGCCATAGAGTGTCCGCCTTCTTTGGTCACAGATTAGAGCGGAAGCCGAACTGAGGAGTAAAGGCACTGGTGTGTAGAAATAGGGCAGTGTAGTTTCCTGCCATTTTTGCCACCGCAACGCGGCACTAAAGCCGTGCACGTGCCGCAGAAATGCCATAGAATGTCCGCCATATTTTTCCACTATTTAGAGCGGAGGCCGAACTGAGGAGTAATGGCACTGGCGTGTAGTAGTTGGGCAGTGTAGTTTCCTGCCATTTTCGCCACTGCAACGCGGCACTACAGCCGTGCACGTGCAGCATTAGGGCCTTGGAGTGTTCGCCATTTTTTAACATGGGATTAGAGCGGAAGACCATCTGAGGAGTAAAGGCACTGGCGTGTCGTAGTTGGGCAGTGCAGAATCCGACAATTTGAGCTACAGCAACGCGGCACTACAGCCGCGCACGTGCCGCTGAAGGGCCATGGAGTGTCCGCCATATTTTTCCACTATTTATAGCGGAAGCCGAACTGAGGAGTAAAGGCACTGGCGTGTAGTAGTAGGGCAGTGTAATTTCCTGCCATTTTGGTCCCCGCAACGCGGCTATAAAGCCGCACACGTGTCGCAGTAGGGCCATGAAGTGTCTGCCATATTTGGCCACTGATTAGAGCGGAAGCGCTACTGAGAACTTAAGTCTTTGGTAGGATCTAGAAGGGCAGTGTAGTGTCCACCATTTTGGGCAATCGCAACTTGGCACATTCAGCCGTGGACGTGCCGCAGAAGGGCTATAGACTGTCCGCCATCTTTGGCTCCTGATTAGAGCGGAAGCAGAACTGTGGAGTAAAGGCACTGGCGTGTTGTAGTCAGGCAGTATAGCGACCGACAAGTTGGGCCACCGCAACGCGGCACTACAGTCGTGCACGTGCCGCAGAAAGGCCATGGAGAGTCCGCCATCTTTGGTCACTGATTAGGGCTGAAGCCGACCTGAGAAGTAAAGGCACTCGCGTGTCGTAGCAGGGCAGTGTAATTTCCTGCCAATTTGGCCACCGCAACGCGGCACTACAGCCGTGCACGTGCAGCATTAGGGTCTTGGAGAGTTCGCCATTTTTTAGCCTGGGATTAGAGCGGAAGCCCAACTGAGGAGTAAAGGCACTGGCGTGTCGTAGTAGGGCAGTGTAGAGTCTGACATTTTGGGCCACCGCAACGCGGCACTACAGCCGCGGGCGTGCCGGTCAAGGGGTATAGACTGTTCGCCATCTTTGGCCACGGAGTGGAGCGGAAGCCCAACTGAGGAGTAAAGGCACTGGCGTGTCGTAGTAGGGCAGTGTAATTTCCTGCCATTTTGGCCCCCGCAACGCGGCTATAAAGCCGCACACGTGCCGCAGTAGGGCCATGGAGGGTCCGCCATATTTGGCCACTGTTTAGAGCGGAAGCGCTACTGAGAACTTAAGTCTTTGGTAGGGTCTAGAAGGGCAGTGTAGTGTCCACCAATTTGGGCAATCGCAACTTGGCACATTCAGCCGTTGACGTGCCGCAGAAGGGCTATAGACTGTCCGCCATCTTTGGCTCGTGATTAGAGCGGAAGCAGAACTGTGGAGTAAAGGCACTGGCGTGTTGTAGTCAGGCAGTGTAGCGACTGAAATGTTGGGCCACCGCAACGCGGCACTACAGTCGTGCACGTGCCGCAGAAGGGCCACGGAGAGTCCGCAATCTTTGGCAACGGATAAGAGCGGAAGCCCATCTGAGGGGTTATGGGACTGGCGTTTAGTAGCCGCGGACGTGCCGCATTAGAGCTATGGAGTGTCCGCCATCTTTGGCCAATGCTTAGTGTGGAAGCGCAATTGAGAACTTATGTCTTTGGTAGGGTCATGTAGGGCGGTGTAGTGTCCGCTATTTTGGGCCACCACAACGCGGCACTACAGTTGCGCATGTGCCGCAATAGGGCCATAGAGTGTCCGCCTTCTTTGTTCACTAATTTCAGCGGAAGTCGAACTGAGGAGTAAAGGCACTGGCGTGTAGAAATAGGGCAGTGTAGTTTCCTGCCATTTTGGCCAGCGCAACGCGGTAATACAGCCGTGCACGTGCAGCATTAGGACCGTGGAGTGTCCGCAATCTTTGGCTACGGATTAGAGCGGAAACCCATCAGAGGGGTAAAGGGACTGGCGTGTCGTAGTAGGGCAGCGAAGAGTTAGACAAGTTGGGCCACCGCAACGCGGCACTACAGTCGTGCACGTGTCGCAGAAGGGAAAAGGAGGGTCCGTCATCTTTGGTCACTGATTAGGGCGGAAGCCGACCTGAGGAGTAAAGGCTCTCGCGTGTCGTAGTAGGGCAGAGTAGTTTCCGCCATTTTGGCCACTGCAACGCGGCACTACAGCTGTGCACAAGCCGCAATAGGAGCGTGGAGTGTCCGCAATCTTTGGCAACGGATAAGAGCGTTATCCCAAATGAGGGGTTATGGGACTGGCGTGTCGTAGTAGGGCAGCGAAGAGTTAGACAATTTGGGCTACCGCAACACGGCACTACATCCGCGGACGTGCCGCATTAGAGCTGTGGAGTGTCCGCCTATTTTTGGCCAATGCTTAGAGTGGAAGCGCAATTGAGAACTTAAGTCTTTGGTAGGGTCATGTAGGGCAGTGTAGTGTCCGCTATTTTGGGCCACCACAACGCGGCACTACAGTTGCCCATGCGCCGCAGTTGGACCATGGAGTGTCCGCCTTCTTTGGACACAGATTAGAGCGGATGCCCTACTGAGGAGTAAAGGCACTGGTGTGTAGAAATAGGACAGTGTAGTTTCCTGCCATTTTGGCCACCGCAACGCGGCACTAAAGCCGGGACGTGCCGCAGAAATGCCATAGAGTGTCCGCCATATTTTCCCACTATTTAGAGCGGAAGCCGTACTGAGGAGTAATGGCACTGGCGTGTAGTAGTTGGGCAGTGTAGTTTCCTGCCATTGTCGCCACTGGAACGCGGCACTACAGCCGTGCACGTGCAGCATTAGGGCCTTGGAGTGTTCGCCATTTTTTAGCCTGGGATTAGAGCGGAAGACCAACTGAGGAGTAAAGGCACTGCCGTGTCGTAGTAGGGCAGTGTAGAGTCCGACATTTTGGGCCACCGCAACGCGGCACTACAGCCGCGGACGTGCCACACTAGGGCTATAGACTGTTCGCATTCTTTGGCCACGGAGTGGAGTGGAAGCCCAACTGAGTTGTAAAGGCACAGTCGTGTCGTAGTTGGGCAGTGCAGAATCCGACAATTTGAGCTACAGCAACGCGCGGCACTACAGCCGCGCACGTGCCGCTGAAGGGCCATGGAGTGTCCGCCATATTTTTCCACTATTTATAGCGGATTCCGAACTGAGGAGTAAAGGCACTGGTGTGTAGAAATAGGGCAGTGTAATTTCCTGCCATTTTGGCCACCGCAACGCGGCACTACAACCGTGCACGTGCCGCTGAAGGGCCGTGGAGTGTCCGCCATCTTTTTCCACTATTTAGAGCGGAAGCCGAACAGAGGAGTAAAGGCACTGGTGTTTCGTAGTAGGGCAGTGTAGAGTCCGACAATTTAGGCCACCGCAACGTTGCACTACAGCCGCGCACGTGCCGCAGGATTGCCATAGAGTGTCCGCCTTCTTTGGTCACAGATTAGAGCGGAAGCCGAACTGAGGAGTAAAGGCACTGGTGTGTAGAAATAGGGCAGTGTAGTTTCCTGATATTTTTGCCACCGCAACGCGGCACTAAAGCCGTGCACGTGCCGCAGAAATGCCATAGAATGTCCGCCATATTTTTCCACTATTTAGAGCGGAGGCCGAACTGAGGAGTAATGGCACTGGCGTGTAGTAGTTGGGCAGTGTAGTTTCCTGCCATTTTCGCCACTGCAACGCGGCACTACAGCCGTGCACGTGCAGCATTAGGGCCTTGGAGTGTTCGCCATTTTTTAACATGGGATTAGAGCGGAAGACCATCTGAGGAGTAAAGGCACTGGCGTGTCGTAGTTGGGCAGTGCAGAATCCGACAATTTGAGCTACAGCAACGCGGCACTACAGCCGCGCACGTGCCGCTGAAGGGCCATGGAGTGTCCGCCATATTTTTCCACTATTTATAGCGGAAGCCGAACTGAGGAGTAAAGGCACTGGCGTGTAGTAGTAGGGCAGTGTAATTTCCTGCCATTTTGGTCCCCGCAACGCGGCTATAAAGCCGCACACGTGTCGCAGTAGGGCCATGAAGTGTCTGCCATATTTGGCCACTGATTAGAGCGGAAGCGCTACTGAGAACTTAAATCTTTGGTAGGATCTAGAAGGGCAGTGTAGTGTCCACCATTTTGGGCAATCGCAACTTGGCACATTCAGCCGTGGACGTGCCGCAGAAGGGCTATAGACTGTCCGCCATCTTTGGCTCCTGATTAGAGCGGAAGCAGAACTGTGGAGTAAAGGCACTGGCGAGTTGTAGTCAGGCAGTATAGCGACCGACAAGTTGGGCCACCGCAACGCGGCACTACAGTCGTGCACGTGCCGCAGAAAGGCCATGGAGAGTCCGCCATCTTTGGTCACTGATTAGGGCTGAAGCCGACCTGAGAAGTAAAGGCACTCGCGTGTCGTAGCAGGGCAGTGTAATTTCCTGCCAATTTGGCCACCGCAACGCGGCACTACAGCCGTGCACGTGCAGCATTAGGGTCTTGGAGAGTTCGCCATTTTTTAGCCTGGGATTAGAGCGGAAGCCCAACTGAGGAGTAAAGGCACTGGCGTGTCGTAGTAGGGCAGTGTAGAGTCTGACATTTTGGGCCACCGCAACGCGGCACTACAGCCGCGGGCGTGCCGGTCAAGGGGTATAGACTGTTCGCCATCTTTGGCCACGGAGTGGAGCGGAAGCCCAACTGAGGAGTAAAGGCACTGGCGTGTCGTAGTAGGGCAGTGCAGAATCCGACATTTTGGGCTACCGCAACGCGGCACTACAGCCACGCACGTGCCGCAGTATTGCCATAGAGAGTCCGCCTTCTTTGGTCACAGATTAGAGCGGAAACCGAACTGAGGAGCAAAGGCACTGGCGTGTAGAAACAGGGCAGCGTAGTTTCCTGCCATTTTGGCCACCGCAACGCGGCACTAAAGCCGTGCACATGCCGCAGAAATGCCATAGAGTGTCCGCCATAATTTTCCACTATTTAGAGCGGAAGCCGAACTGAGGAGTAATGGCACTGGCGTGTAGTAGTTGGGAGTGTAGTTTCCTGCCATTTTCGCCACTGCAACGCGGCACTACAGCCGTGCACGTGCAGCATTAGGGCCTTGGAGTGTTCGCCATCTGCCACACTAGGGCTATAGACTGTTCGCCATCTTTGGCCACGGAGTGGAGCGGAAGCCCATCTGAGGAGTAAAGGCACTGTCGTGTCGCAGTTGGGCTGCGCTGAATCCGACAATTTGGGCTACCGCTACTCGGCACTACTGCCGCGCACGTGCCGCAGAAATGCCATAGAGTGTCCGCCTTCTTTGGTCACAGATTAGAGCAGAAGCCGAACTGAGGAGTAAAGGCACAGGCGTGTGGTCGTAGGGCTGGGAAGAGTCCGACATGTTGGGCCACCGAAACGCGGCACTTCAGCCGCGCGAGCGCCGCTGAAGGGCCATGGAGTGTCCGCCATATTTTTCCACTATTTAGAGCGGAAGCCGAACTGAGGAGTAAAGGCACTGGCGTGTAGTAGTTGGGCAGTGTAGTTTCCTGCCATTTTCGCCACTGCAACGCGGCACTACAGCCGTGCACGTGCGGCATTAGGGGGCGGTAGTGTTCGCCATCTTTGGCCACGGATTAGAGCGGAAGCCCTTCTGAGGAGTAACGGCACTGGCGTGTCGTAGTAGGGCCGTGTAATTTCCTGCCATTTTGGCCCCCGCAAACGCTGCTATAAAGCCGCACACGTGCCGAAGTAGGGCCATGGAGGGTCCGCCATATTTGGCCACTGATAAGAGCGGAAGCGCTACTGAGAACTTAAGTCTTTGGTAGGGTCTCGAAGGGCAGTGTAGTGTCCACCATTTTGGGCAATCGCAACTTGGCACATTCAGCCGTGGACGTGCCGCAAAAGGGCTATAGACTGTCCGCCTTCTTTGGCTCCTGATTAGAGCGGAAGCAGAACTGTGGAATCAAAGCACTGGCGTGTTGTAGTCGGGCAGTGTAGCGACCGACAAGTTGGGCAACCGCAACGCGGCACTACAGTCGTGCACGTGTCGCAGAAGGGAAAAGGAGGGTCCGTCATCTTTGGTCACTGATTAGGGCGGAAGCCGACCTGAGGAGTAAAGGCTCTCGCGTGTCGTAGTAGGGCAGAGTAGTTTCCGCCATTTTGGCCACTGCAACGCGGCACTACAGCTGTGCACAAGCCGCAATAGGAGCGTGGAGTGTCCGCAATCTTTGGCAACGGATAAGAGCGTTATCCCAAATGAGGGGTTATGGGACTGGCGTGTCGTAGTAGGGCAGCGAAGAGTTAGACAATTTGGGCTACCGCAACACGGCACTACATCCGCGGACGTGCCGCATTAGAGCAGTGGAGTGTCCGCCTATTTTTGGCCAATGCTTAGAGTGGAAGCGCAATTGAGAACTTAAGTCTTTGGTAGGGTCATGTAGGGCAGTGTAGTGTCCGCTATTTTGGGCCACCACAACGCGGCACTACAGTTGCCCATGCGCCGCAGTTGGACCATGGAGTGTCCGCCTTCTTTGGACACAGATTAGAGCGGATGCCCTACTGAGGAGTAAAGGCACTGGTGTGTAGAAATAGGACAGTGTAGTTTCCTGCCATTTTGGCCACCGCAACGCGGCACTAAAGCCGGGACGTGCCGCAGAAATGCCATAGAGTGTCCGCCATATTTTCCCACTATTTAGAGCGGAAGCCGTACTGAGGAGTAATGGCACTGGCGTGTAGTAGTTGGGCAGTGTAGTTTCCTGCCATTGTCGCCACTGGAACGCGGCACTACAGCCGTGCACGTGCAGCATTAGGGCCTTGGAGTGTTCGCCATTTTTTAGCCTGGGATTAGAGCGGAAGACCAACTGAGGAGTAAAGGCACTGCCGTGTCGTAGTAGGGCAGTGTAGAGTCCGACATTTTGGGCCACCGCAACGCGGCACTACAGCCGCGGACGTGCCACACTAGGGCTATAGACTGTTCGCATTCTTTGGCCACGGAGTGGAGTGGAAGCCCAACTGAGTTGTAAAGGCACAGTCGTGTCGTAGTTGGGCAGTGCAGAATCCGACAATTTGAGCTACAGCAACGCGGCACTACAGCCGCGCACGTGCCGCTGAAGGGCCATGGAGTGTCCGCCATATTTTTCCACTATTTATAGCGGATTCCGAACTGAGGAGTAAAGGCACTGGTGTGTAGAAATAGGGCAGTGTAATTTCCTGCCATTTTGGCCACCGCAACGCGGCACTACAACCGTGCACGTGCAGCATTAGGGCCTTGGAGTGTTCGCCATTTTTTAGCCTGGGATTAGAGCGGAAGCCCAACTGTGGAGTAAAGGCACTGGCGTGTCGAAGTAGGTCTGTGTAGAGTCCACCATTTTGGTTCACCGCAACCCGGCACTACAGCCGCACATGTGCCGCAATAGGGCCATAGAGTGTCCGCCTTCTTTGGTCACTAATTAGAGCGGAATCCGAACTGAGGAGTAAAGGCACTGGTGTGTAGAAACAGGACAGTGTAATTTCCTGCCATTTCGGCCACCGCAACGCGGCACTACTGCCGCGGACGTGCCACACTAGGGCTATAGACAGTTCGCCATCTTTGGCCACGGAGTGGAGCGGAAGCCCAACTGAGGAGTAAAGGCACTCGCGTGTCGTAGTAGACCTCGCGTGTCGTAGAGATTTCCTGCCATTTTGGCCCCCGCAACGCAGCTATAAAGCCGCACACGTGCCGCAGTAGGGCCATGGAGGGTCCGCAATCTTTGGCAACGGATAAGAGCGGAAGCCCAACTGAGGGGTTATGGGACCGGCGTTTAGTAGTAGGACAGCGATGAGTTCGACAATTTGGGCAACCGCAACGCGGCACTACAGCCGCGGACGTGCCGCATTAGAGCTTTGGAGTGTCCGCCATCTTTGGCCGATGCTTAGTGTGGAAGCGCAATTGAGAACTTATGTCTTTGGTATTGTCATGTAGGACGGTGTAGTGTCCGCTATTTTGGGCCACCACAACGCGGCACTACAGTTGCGCATGTGCCGCAGTTGGACCATGGAGTGTCCGAAATCTTTGGCCACTGATTAGAGTGGAAGCCCAACTGAGGTGTAATGGCACTGGCTTTTCGTTGTAGGGCAGTGTAGTTTCCTGCCATTTTGGCCACCACAACGTGGCACTACAGCCGTGCACGTGCCGCATTAGGGCCTTGGAGTGTTCGCCATTTTTTGGCCACGGATTAGAGCGGAAGCCCAACTGAGGAATAAAGGCACTTTCGTGTCGTAGTAGGGCAGTGTAGTTTCCTGCCATTTTGGCCCCCGCAACGCGGCGCTACAGCCGTGCACGTGCCGCTGAAGGGCCATGGAGTGTCCGCCATCTTTTTCCACTATTTAGAGCGGAAGCCGAACAGAGGAGTAAAGGCACTGGTGTGTCGTAGTAGGGCAGTGTAGAGTCCGACATTTTGGGCCACCGCAACGCGGCAATACAGCCGCGGACGTGCCACACTAGGGCTATAGACTGTTCGCATTCTTTGGCCACGGAGTGGAGTGGAAGCCCAACTGAGGAGTAAAGGCACAGTCGTGTCGTAGTTGGGCAGTGCAGAATCCGACAATTTGAGCTACAGCAACGCGGCACTACAGCCGCGCACGTGCCGCTGAAGGGCCATGGAGTGTCCGCCATATTTTTCCACTATTTATAGCGGATTCCGAACTGAGGAGTAAAGGCACTGGTGTGTAGAAATAGGGCAGTGTAATTTCCTGCCATTTTGGCCACCGCAACGCGGCACTACAACCGTGCACGTGCAGCATTAGGGCCTTGGAGTGTTCGCCATTTTTTAGCCTGGGATTAGAGCGGAAGCCCAACTGTGGAGTAAAGGCACTGGCGTGTCGAAGTAGGTCTGTGTAGAGTCCACCATTTTGGTTCACCGCAACCCGGCACTACAGCCGCACATGTGCCGCAATAGGGCCATAGAGTGTCCGCCTTCTTTGGTCACTAATTAGAGCGGAATCCGAACTGAGGAGTAAAGGCACTGGTGTGTAGAAACAGGACAGTGTAATTTCCTGCCATTTCGGCCACCGCAACGCGGCACTACTGCCGCGGACGTGCCACACTAGGGCTATAGACAGTTCGCCATCTTTGGCCACGGAGTGGAGCGGAAGCCCAACTGAGGAGTAAAGGCACTCGCGTGTCGTAGTAGACCTCGCGTGTCGTAGAGATTTCCTGCCATTTTGGCCCCCGCAACGCAGCTATAAAGCCGCACACGTGCCGCAGTAGGGCCATGGAGGGTCCGCAATCTTTGGCAACGGATAAGAGCGGAAGCCCAACTGAGGGGTTATGGGACCGGCGTTTAGTAGTAGGACAGCGATGAGTTCGACAATTTGGGCAACCGCAACGCGGCACTACAGCCGCGGGCGTGCCGCATTAGAGCTTTGGAGTGTCCGCCATCTTTGGCCGATGCTTAGTGTGGAAGCGCAATTGAGAACTTATGTCTTTGGTATTGTCATGTAGGGCGGTGTAGTGTCCGCTATTTTGGGCCACCACAACGCGGCACTACAGTTGCGCATGTGCCGCAGTTGGACCATGGAGTGTCCGAAATCTTTGGCCACTGATTAGAGTGGAAGCCCAACTGAGGTGTAATGGCACTGGCTTTTCGTTGTAGGGCAGTGTAGTTTCCTGCCATTTTGGCCACCACAACGTGGCACTACAGCCGTGCACGTGCCGCATTAGGGCCTTGGAGTGTTCGCCATTTTTTGGCCACGGATTAGAGCGGAAGCCCAACTGAGGAATAAAGGCACTTTCGTGTCGTAGTAGGGCAGTGTAGTTTCCTGCCATTTTGGCCCCCGCAACGCGGCGCTACAGCCGTGCACGTGCCGCTGAAGGGCCATGGAGTGTCCGCCATCTTTTTCCACTATTTAGAGCGGAAGCCCAACTGAGGAATAAAGGCACTTTCGTGTCGTAGTAGGGCAGTGTAGAGTCCGACAATTTAGGCCACCGCAACGCGGCACTACAGCCGCGCATGTGCCGCAATAGGGCCATAGAGTGTCCGCCTTCTTTGTTCACTAATTTGAGCGGAAGTCGAAATGATGAGTAAAGGCACTGGCGTGTAGAAATAGGGCAGTGTAGTTTCCTGCCATTTTGGCCACCGCAACGCGGTAATACAGCCGTGCACGTGCAGCATTAGGACCGTGGAGTGTCCGCAATCTTTGGCTACGGATTAGAGCGGAAACCCAACAGAGGGGTAAAGGGACTGGCGTGTCGTAGTAGGGCAGTGTAGCGACTGAAAAGTTAGACCACCGCAACGCGGCACTACAGTCGTGCACGTGCCGCAGAAGGGCCACGGAGAGTCCGCCATCTTTGGTCACTGATTAGGGCGGAAACCGACCTGAGGAGTAAAGGCACTCGCGTGTCGTAGTAGAGCAGTGTAATTTCCTGCCATTTTGGCCCCCGCAACGCAGCTATAAAGCCGCACACGTGCCGCAGTAGGGCCATGGAGGGTCCGCAATCTTTGGCAACGGATAAGAGCGGAAGCCCAACTGAGGGGTTATGGGACTGGCGTTTAGTAGTAGGATAGCGATGAGTTCGACAATTTGGGCAACCGCAACGCGGCACTACAGCCGCGGACGTGCCGCATTAGAGCTATGGAGTGTCCGCCATCTTTGGCCAATGCTTAGTGTGGAAGCGCAATTGAGAACTTATGTCTTTGGTAGGGTCATGTAGGGCGGTGTAGTGTCCGCTATTTTGGGCCACCACAACGCGGCACTACAGTTGCGCATGTGCCGCAGTTGGACCATGGAGTGTCCGCAATCTTTGGCTACGGATTAGAGCGGAAACCCAACAGAGGGGTAAAGGGACTGGCGTGTCGTAGTAGGGCAGTGTAGAGTCCGACATTTTGGACACCGCAACGCGGCACTACAGCCGCGAACGTGCCGCACTAGGGCTATAAATTGTTCGCCATCTTTGGCCACTGATTAGAGCTGAAGCCCAACTGTGGAGTAAAGGCACTGGCGTTTTGTAGTCGGACTGTGTAGAGTTCAACAAGTTGGGCCACCTCAACGTGGAAATACTGCCGTGCACGTGCCGCTGAAGGGCCATAGAGTATACGCCTTCTTTGGTCACTAAAGAGAGCGGAGGCAGAACAGAGGAGTAAATGCACTGGTGTGTAGAAATAGGGCAGTGTAGTTTCCTGCCAATTTGTCCACCGCAACGCGGCACTACAGCCGTGCACGTGCAGCATTAGGGCCTTGGAGAGTTCGCCATTTTTAAGCCTGGGATTAGAGCGGAAGCCCAACTGAGGAGTAAAGGCACTGGCCTGTCGTAGTAGGGCAGTGTAGAATCTGACATTTTGGGCCACCGCAACGCGGCACTACAGCCGCGGGCGTGCCGCTCTAGGGCTATAGACTGTTCGCCATCTTTGGCCACGGAGTGGAGCGGAAGCCCATCTGAGGAGTAAAGGCACTGGCGTGTCGTAGTAGGGCAGTGCAGAATCCGACAATTTGAGCTACAGCAACGCGGCACTACAGCCGCGCACGTGCCGCTGAAGGGCCATGGAGTGTCCGCCATATTTTTCCACTATTTATAGCGGAAGCCGAACTGAGGAGTAAAGGCACTGGCGTGTAGTAGTAGGGCAGTGTAATTTCCTGCCATTTTGGTCCCCGCAACGCGGCTATAAAGCCGCACACGTGCCGCAGTAGGGCCATGAAGTGTCTGCCATATTTGTCCACTGATTAGAGCGGAAGCGCTACTGAGAACTTAAGTCTTTGGTAGGGTCTAGAAGGGCAGTGTAGTGTCCACCATTTTGGGCAATCGCAACTTGGCACATTCAGCCGTGGACGTGCCGCAGAAGGGCTATAGACTGTCCGCCATCTTTGGCTCCTGATTAGAGCGGAAGCAGAACTGTGGAGTAAAGGCACTGGCGTGTTGTAGTCAGGCAGTATAGCAACCGACAAGTTGGGCCACCGCAACGCGGCACTACAGTCGTGCACGTGCCGCAGAAAGGCCATGGAGAGTCCGCCATCTTTGGTCACTGATTAGGGCGGAAGCCGACCTGAGAAGTAAAGGCACTCGCGTGTCGTAGCAGGGCAGTGTAATTTCCTGCCAATTTGGCCACCGCAACGCGGCACTACAGCCGTGCACGTGCAGCATTAGGGTCTTGGAGAGTTCGCCATTTTTTAGCCTGGAATTAGAGCGGAAGCCCAACTGAGGAGTAAAGGTACTGACGTGTCGTAGTAGGGCAGTGTAGAGTCTGACATTTTGGGCCACCGCAACGCGGCACTACAGCCGCGGGCGTGCCGGTCAAGGGCTATAGACTGTTCGCCATCTTTGGCCACGGAGTGGAGCGGAAGCCCAACTGAGGAGTAAAGGCACTGGCGTGTCGTAGTAGGGCAGTGCAGAATCCGACATTTTGGGCTACCGCAACGCGGCACTACAGCCGCGCACGTGCCGCAGTATTGCCATAGAGTGTCCGCCTTCTTTGGTCACAGATTAGAGCGGAAGCCGAACTGAGGAGTAATGGCACTGGCGTGTAGTAGATGGGAGTGTAGTTTCCTGCCATTTTCGCCACTGCAACGCGGCACTACAGCCGTGCACGTGCAGCATTAGGGCCTTGGAGTGTTCGCCAACTGCCACACTAGGGCTATAGACTGTTCGCCATCTTTGGCCACGGAGTGGAGCGGAAGCCCAACTGAGGAGTAAAGGCACTGTCGTGTCGCAGTTGGGCTGCGCTGAATCCGACAATTTGGGCTACCGCTACGCGGCACTACTGCCGCGCACGTGCCGCAGAAATGCCATAGAGTGTCCGCCTTCTTTGGTCACAGATTAGAGCGGAAGCCGAACTGAGGAGTAAAGGCACAGGCGTGTGGTCGTAGGGCTGGGAAGAGTCCGACATGTTGGGCCACCGAAACGCGGCACTTCAGCCGCGCGAGTGCCGCTGAAGGGCCATGGAGTGTCCGCCATATTTTTCCACTATTTAGAGCGGAAGCCGAACTGAGGAGTAAAGGCACTGGCATGTAGTAGTTGGGCAGTGTAGTTTCCTGCCATTTTCGCCTCTGCAACGCGGCACTACAGCCGTTCACGTGCCGCAGTAGGGCTATAGACAGTCCGCAATCTTTGGCCACTGATTAGAGCGGAAGCCGAACTGAGGAGTAAAGGCACAGGCGTGCCGTAGTCGGACAGTGTAGCGTCCGACATGTTGGGCCACCGCAACGCGTCACTAAAGCCGCGAACGTGCCGCAGTAGGACCATGGAGTGCCCGCCATATTTTTCCACTATTTAGAGCGGAAGCCGAACTGAGGAGTGAAGGCACTGGCGTGTCGTAGACGGGCAGTGTAGCGTCCGACATGTTGGGCCTCCGCAACGCGTCACTAAAGCAGCGCACGTGCCGCAGTAGGACCATGGAGTGCCCGCCATATTTTTCCACTATTTAGAGCGGAAGCCGAACTGAGGAGTGAAGGCACTGGTGTGTCGTAGTAGGTCTGTGTAGATTCCACCATTTTGGTTCACCGCAACGCGGCACTACAGCCGCGCATGTGCCGCAATAGGGCCATAGAGTGTCCGCCTTCCTTGGTCACTAATTAGAGCGGAAGCCGAACTGAGGAGTAAAGGCATTGGTGTGTAGACATAGGGAAGTGTAGTTTCCTGCCATTTTCGCCTCTGCAACGCGGCACTACAGCCGTGCACGTGCAGCATTAGGGCCTTGGAGTGTTCGCCATTTTTTAGCCTGGGATTAGAGCGGAAGACCAACTGAGGAGTAAAGGCACTGGCGTGTCGTAGTAGGGCAGTGTAGAGTCCGACATTTAGGGCTACTGCATCGCAGCACTACAGCCGCGGACGTGCCACACTAGGGCTATAGACTGTTCGCCATCTTTGACCACGGAGTGGAGCGGAAGCCTAACTGAGGAAAAAAGGCACAGTCGTGTCGTAGTTGGGCAGTGCAGAATCCGTCAATTTGAGCTACAGCAACGCGGCACTACAGCCGCGCACGTGCCGCAGAAATGCCATAGAGTGTCCGCCTTCTTTGGTCACAGATTAGAGCGGAAGCCGAACTGAGGAGTAAAGGCACAGGCGTGTGGTAGTAGGGCTGGGAAGAGTCCGACATGTTGGGCCACCGAAACGCGGCTCTACAGCCGCGCGAGTGCCGCTGAAGGGCCATAGTGTCCGCCATATTTTTCCACTATTTAGAGCGGAAGCCGAACTGAGGAGTAAAGGCACTGGCGTGTAGTAGTTGGGCAGTGTAGTTTCCTGCCATTTTCGCCACTGCAACGCGGCACTACAGCCGTGCACGTGCGGCATTAGGGGGCGGTAGTGTTCGCCATCTTTGGTCACGGATTAGAGCGGAAGCCCAACTGAGGAGTAAAGGCACTGGCGTGTCGTAGTAGGGCAGTGTAATTTCCTGCCATTTTGGCCCCCGCAACGCGGCTATAAAGCCGCACACGTACTGCAGTAGGGCCATGGAGGGTCCGCCATATTTGGCCACTGATTGGAGCGGAAGCGCTACTGAGAACTTAAGTCTTTGGTAGGGTCTATAAGGGCAGTGTAGTGTCCAGCTGTAGTTTAAGATTCTCAGAACACTTTATTTCGCATAGGCATACATATTAAACTTTAGGGTCACGCTGTGTACCCCCTAATTGACCTATAATTATTTTCTGTGGTAGGTTACACTATTACCCTATAATATAGTACGTGGTCCAATTTAAAAATTCTAGTTCAATATTAAGGTCCGATACTGTGCCGTTAGTTAACATAGAAAAGTGTCTTCGAATTTCCTTGTTTCAATGCACTTTTTAAAATATACATAGTGTACCCCCTAATTGACCTGTAATTATTTCCTGTGGTAGGGTACACTATTACCCTGTAATATAATACCTGGTCCAATTTAAATATTATGGGACAATATTAAGGTCTG
Organism: Parasteatoda tepidariorum; assembly: GCF_982258835.1. Classification (NCBI taxonomy): domain Eukaryota; kingdom Metazoa; phylum Arthropoda; class Arachnida; order Araneae; family Theridiidae; genus Parasteatoda; species Parasteatoda tepidariorum. The sequence continues at coordinate 95,765 of NW_028257370.1, forward strand.
ATATTGCGCCTTGCGTTAGTTAACCATTGACAGATGTCTTTGAATTTTTAAAGCATTTTAGAACGCTTATTTCTTCATTTTAAGCTTCTCAGAACACTTTATTTCGCATAGGCATACATAGTAAACTTTAGGGTCACGCTGCGTACCCCCTAATTGACCTATAATTATTTTCTGTGGTAGGGTACACTATCACCCTGTAATATAATACGTGGTCCAATTTAAAAATTTTGGGTCAATATTAAGGTCCGATGCCCTACCGTTAGTTAACATAGAAAAGAGTCTTCGAATTTCCTTGTTTTAATGCACTATTTAAAATAAACATAGTGCATCCCCTAATTGACCTATAATTATTTCCTGTTGTAGGGTACACTATTACCCTGTATTATAATACCTGGTCCAATTTAAATATTATGGTTCCATATTAAGGTCTGATATCGCGCCTTGCGTTAGTTAACCATTGAAAGTTGTCTTTGAATTTTTAAAGCATTTTAGAACGCTTATTTCTTCATTTTAAGCTTCTCAGAACACTCTATTTCGCATAGGCATACATAGTAAACTTTAGGGTCACGCTGTGTACCCCCTAAATGACCTATTATTATTTCCTGTGGTAGGGTACACTATTACCCTGTAATATAATTCGTGGTCCAATTTAAAAAGTATAGGTCAATATTAAGGTCCGATACCGTGCCGTTAGTTAACATAGAAAAGTGTCTTCGTATTTCCTTGTTTTAATGCACTATTTAAAATATACATAGTGTACCCCCTAATTGACCTATAATTTTTTCCTGTGGTACGGTACTTTATTACCCTGGAATATAATACCTGGTCCAATTTAAATAATATGGGTCAATATTAAGGTCTGATATTGAGCCTTGCGTTAGTTAACCATTGAAAGATGTCTTTGAATTTTTAAAGCATTTTAGAAAGCTTATTTCTTCATTTTAAGCTTCTCAGAACACTCTATTTCGCATAGGCATACATAGTAAACTTTAGGGTCACGCTGTGTACCCCCTAAATGACCTATTATTATTTCCTGTGGTCGGGTACTCTATTACCCTGTAATATAATTCGTGGTCCAATTTAAAAAGTATAGGTCAATATAAAGGTCCGATACCGTGCCGTTAGTTAACATAGAAAAGTTTCTTCGAATTTCCTTGTTTTAATGCACTATTTAAAATATACATAGTGTACCCCCTAATTGACCTATAATTATTTCCTGTGGTAGGGTACACTATTACCCTGTAATATAATACCTGGTCCAATTTAAATATTATGGGTCAATATTAAGGTCTGATATTGCGCCTTGCGTTAGTTAACCATTGAAAGATGTCTTTGAATTTTTAAAGCATTTTAGAACGCTTATTTCTTCATTTTAAGCTTCTCAGAACCCCTTATTTCGCATAGGCATACATAGTAAACTTTAGGGTCACGCTGTGTACCCCCTAATTGACCTATAATTATTTTCTGTGGTAGGGTACACTATCACCCTGTGATATAATACGTGGCAAAATTTAAAAATTATAGGTCAATATTAAGGTCCGATACCGTGCCGTTAGTTAACATAGAAAAGTGTCTTCGTTTTTCCTTGTTTTAATGCACTATTTAAAATATACATAGTGTACCCCCTAATTGACCTATAATTATTTCCTGTGGTAGGGTACACTATTACCCTGTAATATAATACCTGGTCCAATTTAAATGATATGGGTCAATATTAAGGTCTGATATTGCGCCTTGCGTTAGTTAACCATTGAAAGATGTCTTTGAATTTTTAAAGCATTTTAGAACGCTTATTTCTTCATTTCAAGCTTCTCAGAACACTCTATATCGCATAGGCATACATAGTAAAATTTAGGGTCACGCTGTGTCCCCCCTAAATGACATATATTTATTTCCTGTGGTAGGGTACACTATTACCCTGTAATATAATACGTGGTCCAATTTAAAAATTATAGGTCAATATTAAGGTCTGACACCGTGCCGTTAGTTAACATTGAAAAATGTCTTTGAATTTTTAAAGCATTTTAGAACGCTTATTTCCTCATTTTAAGCTTCTCAGAACACTTTTTTTCGCATAGGCGTACATTGTAAACTTTAGGGTCACGCTGTGTACCCCCTAATTGACCTATAATTATTTCCTGTGGTAGGGCACACTATAACCCTGTAATATAATACGTGGTCCAATTTATAAATTATAGGTCAATATTAAGGTCCGATACCGTGCCGTTAGTAAACATAGAAAAGTGTCTTCGAATTTCCTTGTTTTAATGCACTATTTAAAATATACATAGTGTACCCCCTAATTGACCTATAATTATTTCCTGTGGTAGGGTACACTATTACCCTGTAATATAATACCTGGTCCAATTTAAATAATATGGGTCAATATTAAGGTCTGATATTGCGCCTTGCGTTAGTTAACCATTGAAAGATGTCTTTGAATTTTTAAAGCATTTTAGAACGCCTATTTCTTCATTTTAAGCTTCTCAGAACACTCTATTTCGCATAGGCATACATAGTAAACTTTGGGGTCACGCTGTGTACCCCCTAATTGACCTATAATTATTTCCTGTGGTAGGGTACACTATTACCCTGTAATATAATACGTGGTCCAATTTAAAAATTATAGGTCAATGTTAAAGTCCGATACCGTGCCGTTAGTTAACATAGAAAAGTGTCTTCGTATTTCCTTGTTTTAATGCACTATTTAAAATATACATAGTGTACCCCCTAATTGACCTATAATTATTTCCTGTGGTAGGGTACACTATAACCCTGTAATATAATACGTGGTCCAATTTATAAATTATAGGTCAATATTAAGGTCCGATACCGTGCCGTTAGTTAACATAGAAAAGTGTCTTCGAATTTCCTTGTTTTAATGCACTATTTAAAATATACATAGTGTACCCCCTAATTGACCTATCATTATTTCCTGTGGTAGGGTACACTATTACCCTGTAATATAATACCTGGTCCAATTTAAATAATATGGGTCAATATTAAGGTCTGATACCGTGCCGTTAGTTAACATTGAAAAATGTCTTTGAATTTTTAAAGCATTTTAGAACGCTTATTTCCTCATTTTAAGCTGCTCAGATCACTTTATTTCGCATAGGCATACATTGTAAACTTTAGGGTCCCGCTGTGTACCCCCTAATTGACCTATAATTATTTCCTGTGGTAGGGCACACTATAACCCTGTAATATAATACGTGGTCCAATTTAAAAAGTATATGTCAATATTAAGGTCCGATACCGTGCCGTTAGTTAACATAGAAAAGTGTCTTCGTATTTCCTTGTTTTAATGCACTATTTAAAATATACATAGTGTACCCCCTAATTGACCTATAATTATTTCCTGTGGTACGGTACTTTATTACCCTGTAATATAATACCTGGTCCAATTTAAATAATATGGGTCAATATTAAGGTCTGATATTGCGCCTTGCGTTAGTTAACCATTGAAAGATGTCTTTGAATTTTTAAAGCATTTTAGAACGCTTATTTCTTCATTTTAAGCTTCTCAGAACACTCTATTTCGCATAGGCATACATAGTAAACTTTAGGGTCACGCTGTGTTCCCCCTAAATGAACTATTATTATTTCCTGTGGTAGGGTACACTATTACCCTGTAATATAATTCGTGGTCCAATTTAAAAAGTATAGGTCAATATTAAGGTCCGATACCGTGCCGTTAGTTAACATAGAAAAGTTTCTTCGAATTTCCTTGTTTTAATGCACTATTTAAAATATACATAGTGTACCCCCTAATTGACCTATAATTATTTCCTGTGGTAGGGTACACTATTACCCTGTAATATAATACCTGGTCCAATTTAAATATTATGGGTCAATATTAAGGTCTGATATTGCGCCTTGCGTTAGTTAACCATTGAAAGATGTCTTTGAATTTTTAAAGCATTTTAGAACGCTTATTTCTTCATTTTAAGCTTCTCAGAACCCCTTATTTCGCATAGGCATACATAGTAAACTTTAAGGTCACGCTGTGTACCCCCTAATTGACCTATAATTATTTTCTGTGGTAGGGTACACTATCACCCTGTGATATAATACGTGGCAAAATTTAAAAATTATAGGTCAATATTAAGGTCCGATACCGTGCCGTTAGTTAACATAGAAAAGTGTCTTCGTTTTTCCTTGTTTTAATGCACTATTTAAAATATACATAGTGTACCCCCTAATTGACCTATAATTATTTCCTGTGGTAGGGTACACTATTACCCTGTAATATAATACCTGGTCCAATTTAAATGATATGGGTCAATATTAAGGTCTGATATTGCGCCTTGCGTTAGTTAACCATTGAAAGATGTCTTTGAATTTTTAAAGCATTTTAGAACGCTTATTTCTTCATTTTAAGCTTCTCAGAACACTCTATATCGCATAGGCATACATAGTAAAATTTAGGGTCACGCTGTGTCCCCCCTAAATGACATATATTTATTTCCTGTGGTAGGGTACACTATTACCCTGTAATATAATACGTGGTCCAATTTAAAAATTATAGGTCAATATTAAGGTCTGACACCGTGCCGTTAGTTAACATTGAAAAATGTCTTTGAATTTTTAAAGCATTTTAGAACGCTTATTTCCTCATTTTAAGCTTCTCAGAACACTTTTTTTCGCATAGGCGTACATTGTAAACTTTAGGGTCACGCTGTGTACCCCCTAATTGACCTATAATTATTTCCTGTGGTAGGGCACACTATAACCCTGTAATATAATACGTGGTCCAATTTATAAATTATAGGTCAATATTAAGGTCCGATACCGTGCCGTTAGTAAACATAGAAAAGTGTCTTCGAATTTCCTTGTTTTAATGCACTATTTAAAATATACATAGTGTACCCCCTAATTGACCTATAATTATTTCCTGTGGTAGGGTACACTATTACCCTGTAATATAATACCTGGTCCAATTTAAATAATATGGGTCAATATTAAGGTCTGATATTGCGCTTTGCGTTAGTTAACCATTGAAAGATGTCTTTGAATTTTTAAAGCATTTTAGAACGCCTATTTCTTCATTTTAAGCTTCTCAGAACACTCTATTTCGCATAGGCATACATAGTAAACTTTGGGGTCACGCTGTGTACCCCCTAATTGACCTATAATTATTTCCTGTGGTAGGGTACACTATTACCCTGTAATATAATACGTGGTCCAATTTAAAAATTATAGGTCAATGTTAAGGTCCGATACCGTGCCGTTAGTTAACATAGAAAAGTGTCTTCGTATTTCCTTGTTTTAATGCACTATTTAAAATATACATAGTGTACCCCCTAATTGACCTATAATTATTTCCTGTGGTAGGGTACACTATAACCCTGTAATATAATACGTGGTCCAATTTATAAATTATAGGTCAATATTAAGGTCCGATACCGTGCCGTTAGTTAACATAGAAAAGTGTCTTCGAATTTCCTTGTTTTAATGCACTATTTAAAATATACATAGTGTACCCCCTAATTGACCTATCATTATTTCCTGTGGTAGGGTACACTATTACCCTGTAATATAATACCTGGTCCAATTTAAATAATATGGGTCAATATTAAGGTCTGATACCGTGCCGTTAGTTAACATTGAAAAATGTCTTTGAATTTTTAAAGCATTTTAGAACGCTTATTTCCTCATTTTAAGCTTCTCAGATCACTTTATTTCGCATAGGCATACATTGTAAACTTTAGGGTCCCGCTGTGTACCCCCTAATTGACCTATAATATTTTCCTGTGGTAGGGCACACTATAACCCTGTAATATAATACGTGGTCCAATTTAAAAAGTATATGTCAATATTAAGGTCCGATACCGTGCCGTTAGTTAACATAGAAAAGTGTCTTCGTATTTCCTTGTTTTAATGCACTATTTAAAATATACATAGTGTACCCCCTAATTGACCTATAATTATTTCCTGTGGTACGGTACTTTATTACCCTGTAATATAATACCTGGTCCAATTTAAATAATATGGGTCAATATTAAGGTCTGATATTGCGCCTTGCGTTAGTTAACCATTGAAAGATGTCTTTGAATTTTTAAAGCATTTTAGAACGCCTATTTCTTCATTTTAAGCTTCTCAGAACACTCTATTTCGCATAGGCATACATAGTAAACTTTGGGGTCACGCTGTGTACCCCCTAATTGACCTATAATTATTTCCTGTGGTAGGGTACACTATTACCCTGTAATATAATACGTGGTCCAATTTAAAAATTATAGGTCAATGTTAAGGTCCGATACCGTGCCGTTAGTTAACATAGAAAAGTGTCTTCGTATTTCCTTGTTTTAATGCACTATTTAAAATATACATAGTGTACCCCCTAATTGACCTATAATTATTTCCTGTGGTAGGGTACACTATTACCCTGTAATATAATACCTGGTCAAATTTAAATATTATGGGTCAATATTAAGGTCTGATATTGCGCCTTGCGTTAGTTAACCATTGAAAGATGTCTTTGAATTTTTAAAGCATTTTAGAACGCTTATTTCTTCATTTTAAGCTTCTCAGAACACTCTATATCGCATAGGCATACATAGTAAAATTTAGGGTCACGCTGTGTCCCCCCTAAATGACATATATTTATTTCCTGTGGTAGGGTACACTATTACCCTGTAATATAATACGTGGTCCAATTTATAAATTATAGGTCAATATTAAGGTCCGATACCGTGCCGTTAGTTAACATAGAAAAGTGTCTTCGAATTTCCTTGTTTTAATGCACTATTTAAAATATACATAGTGTACCCCCTAATTGACCTATCATTATTTCCTGTGGTAGGGTACACTATTACCCTGTAATATAATACCTGGTCCAATTTAAATAATATGGGTCAATATTAAGGTCTGATACCGTGCCGTTAGTTAACATTGAAAAATGTCTTTGAATTTTTAAAGCATTTTAGAACGCTTACTTCCTCATTTTAAGCTTCTCAGAACACTTTATTTTGCATAGGCATACATTGTAAACTTTAGGGTCCCGCTGTGTACCCCCTAATTGACCTATAATTATTTCCTGTGGTAGGGCACACTATAACCCTGTAATATAATACGTGGTCCAATTTAAAAAGTATATGTCAATATTAAGGTCCGATACCGTGCCGTTAGTTAACATAGAAAAGTGTCTTCGTATTTCCTTGTTTTAATGCACTATTTAAAATATACATAGTGTACCCCCTAATTGACCTATAATTATTTCCTGTGGTACGGTACTTTATTACCCTGTAATATAATACCTGGTCCAATTTAAATAATATGGGTCAATATTAAGGTCTGATATTGCGCCTTGCGTTAGTTAACCATTGAAAGATGTCTTTGAATTTTTAAAGCATTTTAGAAAGCTTATTTCTTCATTTTAAGCTTCTCAGAACACTCTATTTCGCATAGGCATACATAGTAAACTTTGGGGTCACGCTGTGTACCCCCTAATTAACCTATAATTATTTCCTGTGGTAGGGTGCACTGTTACCCTGTAATATAATACGTGGTCCAATTTAAAAATTTTAGGTCAATATTAAGGTCCGATACCCTACCGTTAGTTAACATAGAAAAGAGTCTTCGTATTTCCTTGTTTTAATGCACTATTTAAAATATACATAGTGTACCCCCTAATTGACCTATAATTATTTCCTGTGGTAGGGTACACTATTACCCTGTAATATAATACCTGGTCAAATTTAAATATTATGGGTCAATATTAAGGTCTGATATTGCGCCTTGCGTTAGTTAACCATTGAAAGATGTCTTTGAATTTTTAAAGCATTTTAGAACGCTTATTTCTTCATTTTAAGCTTCTCAGAACACTCTATATCGCATAGGCATACATAGTAAAATTTAGGGTCACGCTGTGTCCCCCCTAAATGACATATATTTATTTCCTGTGGTAGGGTACACTATTACCCTGTAATATAATACGTGGTCCAATTTATAAATTATAGGTCAATATTAAGGTCCGATACCGTGCCGTTAGTTAACATAGAAAAGTGTCTTCGAATTTCCTTGTTTTAATGCACTATTTAAAATATACATAGTGTACCCCCTAATTGACCTATCATTATTTCCTGTGGTAGGGTACACTATTACCCTGTAATATAATACCTGGTCCAATTTAAATAATATGGGTCAATATTAAGGTCTGATACCGTGCCGTTAGTTAACATTGAAAAATGTCTTTGAATTTTTAAAGCATTTTAGAACGCTTACTTCCTCATTTTAAGCTTCTCAGAACACTTTATTTTGCATAGGCATACATTGTAAACTTTAGGGTCCCGCTGTGTACCCCCTAATTGACCTATAATTATTTCCTGTGGTAGGGCACACTATAACCCTGTAATATAATACGTGGTCCAATTTAAAAAGTATATGTCAATATTAAGGTCCGATACCGTGCCGTTAGTTAACATAGAAAAGTGTCTTCGTATTTCCTTGTTTTAATGCACTATTTAAAATATACATAGTGTACCCCCTAATTGACCTATAATTATTTCCTGTGGTAGGGTACACTATTACCCTGTAATATAATACCTGGTCAAATTTAAATATTATGGGTCAATATTAAGGTCTGATATTGCGCCTTGCGTTAGTTAACCATTGAAAGATGTCTTTGAATTTTTAAAGCATTTTAGAACGCTTATTTCTTCATTTTAAGCTTCTCAGAACACTCTATATCGCATAGGCATACATAGTAAAATTTAGGGTCACGCTGTGTCCCCCCTAAATGACATATATTTATTTCCTGTGGTAGGGTACACTATTACCCTGTAATATAATACGTGGTCCAATTTATAAATTATAGGTCAATATTAAGGTCCGATACCGTGCCGTTAGTTAACATAGAAAAGTGTCTTCGAATTTCCTTGTTTTAATGCACTATTTAAAATATACATAGTGTACCCCCTAATTGACCTATCATTATTTCCTGTGGTAGGGTACACTATTACCCTGTAATATAATACCTGGTCCAATTTAAATAATATGGGTCAATATTAAGGTCTGATACCGTGCCGTTAGTTAACATTGAAAAATGTCTTTGAATTTTTAAAGCATTTTAGAACGCTTACTTCCTCATTTTAAGCTTCTCAGAACACTTTATTTTGCATAGGCATACATTGTAAACTTTAGGGTCCCGCTGTGTACCCCCTAATTGACCTATAATTATTTCCTGTGGTAGGGCACACTATAACCCTGTAATATAATACGTGGTCCAATTTAAAAAGTATATGTCAATATTAAGGTCCGATACCGTGCCGTTAGTTAACATAGAAAAGTGTCTTCGTATTTCCTTGTTTTAATGCACTATTTAAAATATACATAGTGTACCCCCTAATTGACCTATAATTATTTCCTGTGGTACGGTACTTTATTACCCTGTAATATAATACCTGGTCCAATTTAAATAATATGGGTCAATATTAAGGTCTGATATTGCGCCTTGCGTTAGTTAACCATTGAAAGATGTCTTTGAATTTTTAAAGCATTTTAGAAAGCTTATTTCTTCATTTTAAGCTTCTCAGAACACTCTATTTCGCATAGGCATACATAGTAAACTTTGGGGTCACGCTGTGTACCCCCTAATTAACCTATAATTATTTCCTGTGGTAGGGTGCACTATTACCCTGTAATATAATACGTGGTCCAATTTAAAAATTTTAGGTCAATATTAAGGTCCGATACCCTACCGTTAGTTAACATAGAAAAGAGTCTTCGTATTTCCTTGTTTTAATGCACTATTTAAAATATACATAGTGTACCCCCTAATTGACCTATAATTATTTCCTGTTGTAGGGTACACTATTACCCTGTAATATAATACCTGGTCCAATTTAAATATTATGGTTCCATATTAAGGTCTGATACCGCGCCTTGCGTTAGTTAACCATTGAAAGATGTCTTTGAATTTTTAAAGCATTTTAGAACGCTTATTTCTTCATTTTAAGCTTCTCAGAACACTTTATATCGCATAGGCATACATAGTAAAATTTAGGGTCACGCTGTGTCCCCCCTAAATGACATATATTTATTTCCTGTGGTAGGGTACACTATTACCCTGTAATATAATACGTGGTCCAATTTAAAAATTATAGGTCAATATTAAGGTCTGACACCGTGCCGTTAGTTCACATTGAAAAATGTCTTTGAATTTTTAAAGCATTTTAGAACGCTTATTTCCTCATTTTAAGCTTCTCAGAACACTTTTTTTCGCATAGGCATACATTGTAAACTTTAGGGTCACGCTGTGTACCCCCTAATTGACCTATAATTATTTCCTGTGGTAGGGCACACTATATCCCTGTAATATAATACGTGGTCCAATTTATAAATTATAGGTCAATATTAAGGTCCGATACCGTGCCGTTAGTAAACATAGAAAAGTGTCTTCGAATTTCCTTGTTTTAATGCACTATTTAAAATATACATAGTGTACCCCCTAATTGACCTATAATTATTTCCTGTGGTAGGGTACACTATTACCCTGTAATATAATACCTGGTCCAATTTAAATAATATGGGTCAATATTAAGGTCTGATATTGCGCCTTGCGTTAGTTAACCATTGAAAGATGTCTTTGAATTTTTAAAGCATTTTAGAACGCCTATTTCTTCATTTTAAGCTTCTCAGAACACTCTATTTCGCATAGGCATACATAGTAAACTTTGGGGTCACGCTGTGTACCCCCTAATTGACCTATAATTATTTCCTGTGGTAGGGTACACTATTACCCTGTAATATAATACGTGGTCCAATTTAAAAATTATAGGTCAATGTTAAGGTCCGATACCGTGCCGTTAGTTAACATAGAAAAGTGTTTTCGTATTTCCTTGTTTTAATGCACTATTTAAAATATACATAGTGTACCCCCTAATTGACCTATAATTATTTCCTGTGGTAGGGTACACTATTACCCTGTAATATAATACCTGGTCAAATTTAAATATTATGGGTCAATATTAAGGTCTGATATTGCGCCTTGCGTTAGTTAACCATTGAAAGATGTCTTTGAATTTTTAAAGCATTTTAGAATGCTTATTTCTTCATTTTAAGCTTCTCAGAACACTCTATATCGCATAGGCATACATAGTAAAATTTAGGGTCACGCTGTGTCCCCCCTAAATGACATATATTTATTTCCTGTGGTAGGGTACACTATTACCCTGTAATATAATACGTGGTCCAATTTAAAAATTATAGGTCAATATTAAGGTCTGACACCGTGCCGTTAGTTAACATAGAAAAATGTCTTTGAATTTTTAAAGCATTTTAGAACGCTTATTTCCTCATTTTAAGCTTCTCAGAACACTTTATTTCGCATAGGCATACATTGTAAACTTTAGGGTCACGCTGTGTACCCCCTAATTGACCTATAATTATTTCCTGTGGTAGGGTACACTATAGCCCTGTAATATAATACGTGGTCCAATTTATAAATTATAGGTCAATATTAAGGTCCGATACCGTGCCGTTAATTAACATAGAAAAGTGTCTTTGAATTTTTAAAGCATTTTAGAACGTTTATTTCCTCATTTTAAGCTTCTCAGAACACTTTATTTCGCATAGGCATACATAGTAAACTTTAGGGTCACGCTGTGTACCCCCTAATTGACCTATAATTATTTCCTGTGGTAGGGTACACTATTACCCTGTAATATAATTCGTGGTCCAATTTAGAAAATTATAGGTCAATATTAAGGTCCGATACCGTGCCGTTAGTTAACATAGAAAAGTATCTTCGTATTTCCTTGTTTTAATGCACTATTTAAAATATACATAGTGTACCCCCTAATTGACCTATCATTATTTCCTGTGGTAGGGTACACTATTACCCTGTAATATAATACCTGGTCCAATTTAAATAATATGGGTCAATATTAAGGTCTGATACCGTGCCGTTAGTTAACATTGAAAAATGTCTTTGAATTTTTAAAGCATTTTAGAACGCTTATTTCCTCATTTTAAGCTTCTCAGAACACTTTATTTCGCATAGGCATACATAGTAAACTTTAGGGTCCCGCTGTGTACCCCCTAATTGACCTATAATTATTTTCTGTTTTAGGGTACACTATCACCCTGTAATATAATACGTGGAGCAATTTAAAAATTATAGGTCAATATTAAGGTCCGATACCGTGCCGTTAGTTAACATAGAAAAGTGTCTTCGTATTTCCCTGTTTTAATGCACTATTTAAAATATACATAGTGTACCCCCTAATTGACCTATAATTATTTCCTGTGGTAGGGTACACTATTACCCTGTAATATAATACCTGGTCCAATTTAAATATTATGGGTCAATATTAAGGTCTGATATCGCGCCTTGCGTTAGTTAACCATTGAAAGATGTCTTTGAATTTTTAAAGCATTTTAGAACGCTTATTTCTTCATTTTAAGCTTCTCAGAACACGCTATTTCGCATAGGCATACATAGTAAACTTTAGGTTCACGCTGTGTACCCCCTAATTGACCTATAATTATTTCCTGTGGTAGGGTACACTATTACCCTGTAATATAATACGTGGTCCAATTTAAAAATTATAGGTCAATATTAAGGTCCGATACCGTGCCGTTAATTAACATAGAAAAGTGTCTTTGAATTTTTAAAGCATTTTAGAACGCTTATTTCCTCATTTTAAGCTTCTCAGAACACTTTTTTTCGCATAGGCATACATTGTAAACTTTAGGGTCACGCTGTGTACCCCCTAATTGACCTATAATTATTTCCTGTGGTAGGGCACACTATATCCCTGTAATATAATACGTGGTCCAATTTATAAATTATAGGTCAATATTAAGGTCCGATACCGTGCCGTTAGTAAACATAGAAAAGTGTCTTCGAATTTCCTTGTTTTAATGCACTATTTAAAATATACATAGTGTACCCCCTAATTGACCTATAATTATTTCCTGTGGTAGGGTACACTATTACCCTGTAATATAATACCTGGTCCAATTTAAATAATATGGGTCAATATTAAGGTCTGATATTGCGCCTTGCGTTAGTTAACCATTGAAAGATGTCTTTGAATTTTTAAAGCATTTTAGAACGCCTATTTCTTCATTTTAAGCTTCTCAGAACACTCTATTTCGCATAGGCATACATAGTAAACTTTGGGGTCACGCTGTGTACCCCCTAATTGACCTATAATTATTTCCTGTGGTAGGGTACACTATTACCCTGTAATATAATACGTGGTCCAATTTAAAAATTATAGGTCAATGTTAAGGTCCGATACCGTGCCGTTAGTTAACATAGAAAAGTGTTTTCGTATTTCCTTGTTTTAATGCACTATTTAAAATATACATAGTGTACCCCCTAATTGACCTATAATTATTTCCTGTGGTAGGGTACACTATTACCCTGTAATATAATACCTGGTCAAATTTAAATATTATGGGTCAATATTAAGGTCTGATATTGCGCCTTGCGTTAGTTAACCATTGAAAGATGTCTTTGAATTTTTAAAGCATTTTAGAACGCTTATTTCTTCATTTTAAGCTTCTCAGAACACTCTATATCGCATAGGCATACATAGTAAAATTTAGGGTCACGCTGTGTCCCCCCTAAATGACATATATTTATTTCCTGTGGTAGGGTACACTATTACCCTGTAATATAATACGTGGTCCAATTTAAAAATTATAGGTCAATATTAAGGTCTGACACCGTGCCGTTAGTTAACATAGAAAAATGTCTTTGAATTTTTAAAGCATTTTAGAACGCTTATTTCCTCATTTTAAGCTTCTCAGAACACTTTATTTCGCATAGGCATACATTGTAAACTTTAGGGTCACGCTGTGTACCCCCTAATTGACCTATAATTATTTCCTGTGGTAGGGTACACTATAGCCCTGTAATATAATACGTGGTCCAATTTATAAATTATAGGTCAATATTAAGGTCCGATACCGTGCCGTTAATTAACATAGAAAAGTGTCTTTGAATTTTTAAAGCATTTTAGAACGTTTATTTCCTCATTTTAAGCTTCTCAGAACACTTTATTTCGCATAGGCATACATAGTAAACTTTAGGGTCACGCTGTGTACCCCCTAATTGTCCTATAATTATTTCCTGTGGTAGGGTACACTATTACCCTGTAATATAATTCGTGGTCCAATTTAGAAAATTATAGGTCAATATTAAGGTCCGATACCGTGCCGTTAGTTAACATAGAAAAGTATCTTCGTATTTCCTTGTTTTAATGCACTATTTAAAATATACATAGTGTACCCCCTAATTGACCTATCATTATTTCCTGTGGTAGGGTACACTATTACCCTGTAATATAATACCTGGTCCAATTTAAATAATATGGGTCAATATTAAGGTCTGATACCGTGCCGTTAGTTAACATTGAAAAATGTCTTTGAATTTTTAAAGCATTTTAGAACGCTTATTTCCTCATTTTAAGCTTCTCAGAACACTTTATTTCGCATAGGCATACATAGTAAACTTTAGGGTCCCGCTGTGTACCCCCTAATTGACCTATAATTATTTTCTGTTTTAGGGTACACTATCACCCTGTAATATAATACGTGGAGCAATTTAAAAATTATAGGTCAATATTAAGGTCCGATACCGTGCCGTTAGTTAACATAGAAAAGTGTCTTCGTATTTCCCTGTTTTAATGCACTATTTAAAATATACATAGTGTACCCCCTAATTGACCTATAATTATTTCCTGTGGTAGGGTACACTATTACCCTGTAATATAATACCTGGTCCAATTTAAATATTATGGGTCAATATTAAGGTCTGATATCGCGCCTTGCGTTAGTTAACCATTGAAAGATGTCTTTGAATTTTTAAAGCATTTTAGAACGCTTATTTCTTCATTTTAAGCTTCTCAGAACACGCTATTTCGCATAGGCATACATAGTAAACTTTAGGCTCACGCTGTGTACCCCCTAATTGACCTATAATTATTTCCTGTGGTAGGGTACACTATTACCCTGTAATATAATACGTGGTCCAATTTAAAAATTATAGGTCAATATTAAGGTCCGATACCGTGCCGTTAATTAACATAGAAAAGTGTCTTTGAATTTTTAAAGCATTTTAGAACGTTTATTTCCTCATTTTAAGCTTCTCAGAACACTTTATTTCGCATAGGCATACATAGTAAACTTTAGGGTCACGCTGTGTACCCCCTAATTGACCTATAATTATTTCCTGTGGTAGGGTACACTATTACCCTGTAATATAATTCGTGGTCCAATTTAGAAAATTATAGGTCAATGTTAAGGTCCGATACCGTGCCGTTAGTTAACATAGAAAAGTGTTTTCGTATTTCCTTGTTTTAATGCACTATTTAAAATATACATAGTGTACCCCCTAATTGACCTATAATTATTTCCTGTGGTAGGGTACACTATTACCCTGTAATATAATACCTGGTCAAATTTAAATATTATGGTTCAATATTAAGGTCTGATATTGCGCCTTGCGTTAGTTAACCATTGAAAGATGTCTTTGAATTTTTAAAGCATTTTAGAACGCTTATTTCTTCATTTTAAGCTTCTCAGAACACTCTATATCGCATAGGCATACATAGTAAAATTTAGGGTCACGCTGTGTCCCCCCTAAATGACATATATTTATTTCCTGTGGTAGGGTACACTATTACCCTGTAATATAATACGTGGTCCAATTTAAAAATTATAGGTCAATATTAAGGTCTGACACCGTGCCGTTAGTTAACATAGAAAAATGTCTTTGAATTTTTAAAGCATTTTAGAACGCTTATTTCCTCATTTTAAGCTTCTCAGAACACTTTATTTCGCATAGGCATACATTGTAAACTTTAGGGTCACGCTGTGTACCCCCTAATTGACCTATAATTATTTCCTGTGGTAGGGTACACTATAGCCCTGTAATATAATACGTGGTCCAATTTATAAATTATAGGTCAATATTAAGGTCCGATACCGTGCCGTTAATTAACATAGAAAAGTGTCTTTGAATTTTTAAAGCATTTTAGAACGTTTATTTCCTCATTTTAAGCTTCTCAGAACACTTTATTTCGCATAGGCATACATAGTAAACTTTAGGGTCACGCTGTGTACCCCCTAATTGACCTATAATTATTTCCTGTGGTAGGGTACACTATTACCCTGTAATATAATTCGTGGTCCAATTTAGAAAATTATAGGTCAATATTAAGGTCCGATACCGTGCCGTTAGTTAACATAGAAAAGTATCTTCGTATTTCCTTGTTTTAATGCACTATTTAAAATATACATAGTGTACCCCCTAATTGACCTATCATTATTTCCTGTGGTAGGGTACACTATTACCCTGTAATATAATACCTGGTCCAATTTAAATAATATGGGTCAATATTAAGGTCTGATACCGTGCCGTTAGTTAACATTGAAAAATGTCTTTGAATTTTTAAAGCATTTTAGAACGCTTATTTCCTCATTTTAAGCTTCTCAGAACACTTTATTTCGCATAGGCATACATAGTAAACTTTAGGGTCCCGCTGTGTACCCCCTAATTGACCTATAATTATTTTCTGTTTTAGGGTACACTATCACCCTGTAATATAATACGTGGAGCAATTTAAAAATTATAGGTCAATATTAAGGTCCGATACCGTGCCGTTAGTTAACATAGAAAAGTGTCTTCGTATTTCCCTGTTTTAATGCACTATTTAAAATATACATAGTGTACCCCCTAATTGACCTATAATTATTTCCTGTGGTAGGGTACACTATTACCCTGTAATATAATACCTGGTCCAATTTAAATATTATGGGTCAATATTAAGGTCTGATATCGCGCCTTGCGTTAGTTAACCATTGAAAGATGTCTTTGAATTTTTAAAGCATTTTAGAACGCTTATTTCTTCATTTTAAGCTTCTCAGAACACGCTATTTCGCATAGGCATACATAGTAAACTTTAGGTTCACGCTGTGTACCCCCTAATTGACCTATAATTATTTCCTGTGGTAGGGTACACTATTACCCTGTAATATAATACGTGGTCCAATTTAAAAATTATAGGTCAATATTAAGGTCCGATACCGTGCCGTTAATTAACATAGAAAAGTGTCTTTGAATTTTTAAAGCATTTTAGAACGTTTATTTCCTCATTTTAAGCTTCTCAGAACACTTTATTTCGCATAGGCATACATAGTAAACTTTAGGGTCACGCTGTGTACCCCCTAATTGACCTATAATTATTTCCTGTGGTAGGGTACACTATTACCCTGTAATATAATTCGTGGTCCAATTTAGAAAATTATAGGTCAATATTAAGGTGCGATACCGTGCCGTTAGTTAACATAGAAAAGTATCTTCGTATTTCCTTGTTTTAATGCACTCTTTAAAATATACATAGTGTACCCCCTAATTGACCTATAATTATTTCCTGTTGTAGGGTACACTATTACCCTGTAATATAATACCTGGTCCAATATAAACATTATGGTTCCATATTAAGGTCTGATATCGCGCCTTGCGTTAGTTAACCATTGAAAGATGTCTTTGAATTTTTAAAGCATTTTAGAACGCTTATTTCTTCATTTTAAGCTTCTCAGAACACTCTATTTCGCATAGGCATACATAGTAAACTTTAGGTTCACGCTGTGTACCCCCTAATTGACCTTTAATTATTTCCTGTGGTAGGGTACATTATTACCCTGTAATATAATACGTGGTCTAATTTAAAAATTATAGGTCAATATTAAGGTCCGATACCGTGCCGTTAGTAAACATTGAAAAATGTCTTTGAATTTTTAAAGCATTTTAGAACGCTTATTTCCTCCTTTTAAGCTTCTCAGAACACTTTATTTCGCATAGGCATACATAGTAAACTTTAGGGTCACGCTGTGTACCCCCTAATTGACCTATAATTATTTCCTGTGGTAGGGTACACTATTACCCTGTAATATAATACCTGGTCCAATTTAAATATTATGGGTCAATATTAAGGTCTGATATTGCGCCTTGCGTTAGGTAACCATTGAAAGATGTCTTTGAATTTTTAAAGCATTTTAGAACGCTTATTTCTTCATTTTAAGCTTCTCAGAACACTTTATTTCGCATAGGCATACATAGTAAACTTTAGGGTCACGCTGAGTACCCCCTAATTGACCTATAATTATTTTCTGTGGTAGGGTACACTATCACACTGTAATATAATACGTGGTCCAATTTAAAAATTTTAGGTCAATATTAAGGTCCGATACCCTACCGTTAGCTAACATAGAAAAGAGTCTTCGAATTTCCTTGTTTTAATGCACTATTTAAAATATACATAGTGTACCCCCTAATTGACCTATAATTATTTCCTGTTGTAGGGCACACTTTTACCCTGTAATATAATACCTGGTCCAATTTAAATATTATGGTTCCATATTAAGGTCTGATATCGCGCCTTGCGTTAGTTAACCATTGAAAGATGTCTTTGAATTTTTAAAGCATTTTAGAACGCTTATTTCCTCATTTTAAGCTTCTCAGAACACTTTATTTCGCATAGGCATACATAGTAAACTTTAGGGTCACGCTGTGTACCCCCTAATTGACCTATAATTATTTCCTGTGGTAGGGTACACTATTACCCTGTAATATAATTCGTGGTCCAATTTAGAAAATTATAGGTCAATATTAAGGTCCGATACCGTGCCGTTAGTTAACATAGAAAAGTATCTTCGTATTTCCTTGTTTTAATGCACTATTTAAAATATACATAGTGTACCCCCTAATTGACCTATAATTATTTCCTGTTGTAGGGTACACTATTACCCTGTAATATAATACCTGGTCCAATTTAAATATTATGGTTCCATATTAAGGTCTGATATCGCGCCTTGCGTTAGTTAACCATTGAAAGATGTCTTTGAATTTTTAAAGCATTTTAGAACGATTATTTCTTCATTTTAAGCTTCTCAGAACACTCTATTTCGCATAGGCATACATAGTAAACTTTAGGTTCACGCTGTGCACCCCCTAATTGACCTATAATTATTTCCTGTGGTAGGGTACACTATTACCCTGTAATATAATACGTGGTCTAATTTAAAAATTATAGGTCAATATTAAGGTCCGATACCGTGCCGTTAGTTAACATAGAAAAGTGTCTTCGAATTTCCTTGTTTTAATGCACTATTTAAAATATACATAGTGTACCCCCTAATTGACCTATAATTATTTCCTGCGGTAGGGTACACTATTACCCTGTAATATACTACCTGGTCCAATTTAAATAATATGGGTCAATATTAAGGTCTGATATTGTGCCTTGCGTTAGTTAACCATTGAAAGATGTCTTTGAATTTTTAAAGCATTTTAGAACGCTTATTTCTTCATTTTAAGCTTCTCAGAACCCTCTATTTCGCATAGGCATACATAGTAAACTTTGTGGTCACGCTGTGTACCCCCTAAATGACCTATAATTATTTCCTGTGGTAGGGTACACTATTACCCTGTAATATAATACGTGGTCCAATTAAAAAATTATAGGTCAATATTAAGGTCCGATACCGTGCCGTTAGTAAACATTGAAAAATGTCTTTGAATTTTTAAAGCATTTTAGAACGCTTATTTCCTCCTTTTAAGTTTCTCAGAACACTTTATTTCGCATAGGCATACATAGTAAACTTTAGGGTCACGCTGTGTACCCCCTAATTGACCTATAATTATTTCCTGTGGTAGGGTACACTATTACCCTGTAATATAATACCTGGTCCAATTTAAATATTATGGGTCAATATTAAGGTCTGATATTGCGCCTTGCGTTAGGTAACCATTGAAAGATGTCTTTGAATTTTTAAAGCATTTTAGAACGCTTATTTCTTCATTGTAAGCTTCTCAGAACACTTTATTTCGCATAGGCATACATAGTAAACTTTAGGGTCACGCTGTGTACCCCCTAATTGACCTATAATTATTTTCTGTGGAAGGGTACACTATCACCCTGTAATATAATACGTTTTCCAATTTAAAAATTTTAGGTCAATATTAAGGTCCGATACCCTACCGTTAGTTAACATAGAAAAGAGTCTTCGAATTTCCTTGTTTTAATGCACAATTTAAAATATACATAGAGTACCCCCTAATTGACCTATAATTATTTCCTGTTGTAGGGTACACTATTACCCTGTAATATAATACCTGGTCCAATTTAAATATTATGGTTCCATATTAAGGTCTGATATCGCGCCTTGCGTTAGTTAACCATTGAAAGATGTCTTTGAATTTTTAAAGCATTTTAGAACGCTTATTTCTTCATTTTAAGCTTCTCAGAACACTCTATTTCGCATAGGCATACATAGTAAACTTTAGGGTCACGCTGTGTACCCCCTAATTGACCTATAATTATTTCCTGTGGTAGGGTACACTATTACCCTGTAATACAATACGTGGTCCAATTTAAAAATTATAGGTCAATATTAAGGTCCGATACCGTGCCGTTTATTAACATAGAAAAGTGTCTTTGAATTTTTAAAGCATTTTAGAACGTTTATTTCCTCATTTTAAGCTTCTCAGAACACTTTATTTCGCATAGGCATACATAATAAACTTTAGGGTCATGCTGTGTACCCCCTAAATGACCTATAATTATTTCCTGTGGTAGGGTACACTATTACCCTGTAATATAATACGTGGTCCAATTTAAAAATTATAGGTCAATATTAAAGCCCGATACCGTGCCGTTAGTTAACATAGAAAAGTGTCTTCGTATTTCCTTGTTTTAATGCACTATTTAAAATATACATAGTGTACCCCCTAATTGACCTATAATTATTTCCTGTGGTAGGGTACACTATTACCCTGTAATATAATACCTGGTCCAATTTAAATATTATTAGTCAATATTAAGGTCTGATTTTTCGCCTTGCGTTAGTTAACCATTGAAAGATGTCTTTGAATTTTTAAAGCATTTTAGAACGCTTATTTCTTCACTTTAAGCTTCTCAGAACACTTTATTTCGCATAGGCATACATAGTAAACTTTAGGGTCCCGCTGTGTACCCCCTAATTGACCTATAATTATTTTCTGTTTTAGGGTACACTATCACCCTGTAATATAATACGTGGAGCAATTTAAAAATTATAGGTCAATATTAAGGTCCGATACCGTGCCGTTAGTTAACATAGAAAAGTGTCTTCGTATTTCCCTGTTTTAATGCACTATTTAAAATATACATAGTGTACCCCCTAATTGACCTATAATTATTTCCTGTTGTAGGGCACACTTTTACCCTGTAATATAATACCTGGTCCAATTTAAATATTATGGTTCCATATTAAGGTCTGATATCGCGCCTTGCGTTAGTTAACCATTGAAAGATGTCTTTGAATTTTTAAAGCATTTTAGAACGCTTATTTCCTCATTTTAAGCTTCTCAGAACACTTTATTTCGCATAGGCATACATAGTAAACTTTAGGGTCTCGCTGTGTACCCCCTAATTGACCTATAATTATTTCCTGTGGTAGGGTACACTATTACCCTGTAATATAATTCGTGGTCTAATTTAGAAAATTATAGGTCAATATTAAGGTCCGATACCGTGTCGTTAGTTAACATAGAAAAGTATCTTCGTATTTCCTTGTTTTAATGCACTATTTAAAATATACATA
This sequence comes from Parasteatoda tepidariorum, assembly GCF_982258835.1. Taxonomy (NCBI): domain Eukaryota; kingdom Metazoa; phylum Arthropoda; class Arachnida; order Araneae; family Theridiidae; genus Parasteatoda; species Parasteatoda tepidariorum. The sequence continues at coordinate 117,371 of NW_028257370.1, forward strand.
GTGTACCCCCTAATTGACCTATAATTATTTCCTGCGGTAGGGTACACTATTACCCTGTAATATACTACCTGGTCCAATTTAAATAATATGGGTCAATATTAAGGTCTGATATTGTGCCTTGCGTTAGTTAACCATTGAAAGATGTCTTTGAATTTTTAAAGCATTTTAGAACGCTTATTTCTTCATTTTAAGCTTCTCAGAACCCTCTATTTCGCATAGGCATACATAGTAAACTTTGTGGTCACGCTGTGTACCCCCTAAATGGCCTATAATTATTTCCTGTGGTAGGGTACACTATTACCCTGTAATATAATACGTGGTCCAATTTAAAAATTATAGGTCAATATTAAGGTCCGATACCGTGCCGTTAGTAAACATTGAAAAATGTCTTTGAATTTTTAAAGCATTTTAGAACGCTTATTTCCTCCTTTTAAGCTTCTCAGAACACTTTATTTCGCATAGGCATACATAGTAAACTTTAGGGTCACGCTGTGTACCCCCTAATTGACCTATAATTATTTCCTGTGGTAGGGTACACTATTACCCTGTAATATAATACCTGGTCCAATTTAAATATTATGGGTCAATATTAAGGTCTGATATTGCGCCTTGCGTTAGGTAACCATTGAAAGATGTCTTTGAATTTTTAAAGCATTTTAGAACGCTTATTTCTTCATTGTAAGCTTCTCAGAACACTTTATTTCGCATAGGCATACATAGTAAACTTTAGGGTCACGCTGTGTACCCCCTAATTGACCTATAATTATTTTCTGTGGAAGGGTACACTATCACCCTGTAATATAATACGTTTTCCAATTTAAAAATTTTAGGTCAATATTAAGGTCCGATACCCTACCGTTAGTTAACATAGAAAAGAGTCTTCGAATTTCCTTGTTTTAATGCACAATTTAAAATATACATAGAGTACCCCCTAATTGACCTATAATTATTTCCTGTTGTAGGGTACACTATTACCCTGTAATATAATACCTGGTCCAATTTAAATATTATGGTTCCATATTAAGGTCTGATATCGCGCCTTGCGTTAGTTAACCATTGAAAGATGTCTTTGAATTTTTAAAGCATTTTAGAACGCTTATTTCTTCATTTTAAGCTTCTCAGAACACTCTATTTCGCATAGGCATACATAGTAAACTTTAGGGTCACGCTGTGTACCCCCTAATTGACCTATAATTATTTCCTGTGGTAGGGTACACTATTACCCTGTAATACAATACGTGGTCCAATTTAAAAATTATAGGTCAATATTAAGGTCCGATACCGTGCCGTTTATTAACATAGAAAAGTGTCTTTGAATTTTTAAAGCATTTTAGAACGTTTATTTCCTCATTTTAAGCTTCTCAGAACACTTTATTTCGCATAGGCATACATAATAAACTTTAGGGTCATGCTGTGTACCCCCTAAATGACCTATAATTATTTCCTGTGGTAGGGTACACTATTACCCTGTAATATAATACGTGGTCCAATTTAAAAATTATAGGTCAATATTAAAGCCCGATACCGTGCCGTTAGTTAACATAGAAAAGTGTCTTCGTATTTCCTTGTTTTAATGCACTATTTAAAATATACATAGAGTACCCCCTAATTGACCTATAATTATTTCCTGTGGTAGGGTACACTATTACCCTGTAATATAATACCTGGTCCAATTTAAATATTATTAGTCAATATTAAGGTCTGATTTTTCGCCTTGCGTTAGTTAACCATTGAAAGATGTCTTTGAATTTTTAAAGCATTTTAGAACGCTTATTTCTTCACTTTAAGCTTCTCAGAACACTTTATTTCGCATAGGCATACATAGTAAACTTTAGGGTCCCGCTGTGTACCCCCTAATTGACCTATAATTATTTTCTGTTTTAGGGTACACTATCACCCTGTAATATAATACGTGGAGCAATTTAAAAATTATAGGTCAATATTAAGGTCCGATACCGTGCCGTTAGTTAACATAGAAAAGTGTCTTCGTATTTCCCTGTTTTAATGCACTATTTAAAATATACATAGTGTACCCCCTAATTGACCTATAATTATTTCCTGTTGTAGGGCACACTTTTACCCTGTAATATAATACCTGGTCCAATTTAAATATTATGGTTCCATATTAAGGTCTGATATCGCGCCTTGCGTTAGTTAACCATTGAAAGATGTCTTTGAATTTTTAAAGCATTTTAGAACGCTTATTTCCTCATTTTAAGCTTCTCAGAACACTTTATTTCGCATAGGCATACATAGTAAACTTTAGGGTCTCGCTGTGTACCCCCTAATTGACCTATAATTATTTCCTGTGGTAGGGTACACTATTACCCTGTAATATAATTCGTGGTCTAATTTAGAAAATTATAGGTCAATATTAAGGTCCGATACCGTGTCGTTAGTTAACATAGAAAAGTATCTTCGTATTTCCTTGTTTTAATGCACTATTTAAAATATACATAGTGTACCCCCTAATTGACCTATAATTATTTCCTGCGGTAGGGTACACTATTACCCTGTAATATACTACCTGGTCCAATTTAAATAATATGGGTCAATATTAAGGTCTGATATTGTGCCTTGCGTTAGTTAACCATTGAAAGATGTCTTTGAATTTTTAAAGCATTTTAGAACGCTTATTTCTTCATTTTAAGCTTCTCAGAACCCTCTATTTCGCATAGGCATACATAGTAAACTTTGTGGTCACGCTGTGTACCCCCTAAATGGCCTATAATTATTTCCTGTGGTAGGGTACACTATTACCCTGTAATATAATACGTGGTCCAATTTAAAAATTATAGGTCAATATTAAGGTCCGATACCGTGCCGTTAGTAAACATTGAAAAATGTCTTTGAATTTTTAAAGCATTTTAGAACGCTTATTTCCTCCTTTTAAGCTTCTCAGAACACTTTATTTCGCATAGGCATACATAGTAAACTTTAGGGTCACGCTGTGTACCCCCTAATTGACCTATAATTATTTCCTGTGGTAGGGTACACTATTACCCTGTAATATAATACCTGGTCCAATTTAAATATTATGGGTCAATATTAAGGTCTGATATTGCGCCTTGCGTTAGGTAACCATTGAAAGATGTCTTTGAATTTTTAAAGCATTTTAGAACGCTTATTTCTTCATTTTAAGCTTCTCAGAACACTTTATTTCGCATAGGCATACATAGTAAACTTTAGGGTCACGCTGAGTACCCCCTAATTGACCTATAATTATTTTCTGTGGTAGGGTACACTATCACACTGTAATATAATACGTGGTCCAATTTAAAAATTTTAGGTCAATATTAAGGTCCGATACCCTACCGTTAGCTAACATAGAAAAGAGTCTTCGAATTTCCTTGTTTTAATGCACTATTTAAAATATACATAGTGTACCCCCTAATTGACCTATAATTATTTCCTGTTGTAGGGCACAATTTTACCCTGTAATATAATACCTGGTCCAATTTAAATATTATGGTTCCATATTAAGGTCTGATATCGCGCCTTGCGTTAGTTAACCATTGAAAGATGTGTTTGAATTTTTAAAGCATTTTAGAACGCTTATTTCCTCATTTTAAGCTTCTCAGAACACTTTATTTCGCATAGGCATACATAGTAAAATTTAGGGTCACGCTGTGTACCCCCTAAATGACCTATAATTAATTCCTGTGGTAGGGTACACTATTACCCTGTAATATAATACGTGGTCCAATGTAAAAATTATAGGTCAATATTAAGTTCCGATACCGTGCCGTTAGTTAACATTGAAAAATGTCTTCGTATTTCCTTGTTTTAATGCACTATTTAAAATATACATAGTGTACCCCCTAATTGACCTATAATTATTTCCTGTGGTAGGGTACACTATTACCCTGTAATACAATACCTTGTTCAATTTAAATATTATGGGTCAATATTAAGGTTTGATTTTTCGCCTTGCGTTAGTTAACCATTGAAAGATGTCTTTGAATTTTTAAAGCATTTTAGAACGCTTATTTCTTCACTTTAAGCTTCTCAGAACACTTTATTTCGCATAGGCATACATAGTAAACTTTAGGGTCCCGCTGTGTACCCCCTAATTGACCTATAATTATTTTCTGTTTTAGGGTACACTATCACCCTGTAATATAATACGTGGAGCAATTTAAAAATTATAGGTCAATATTAAGGTCCGATACCGTGCCGTTAGTTAACATAGAAAAGTGTCTTCGTATTTCCCTGTTTTAATGCACTATTTAAAATATACATAGTGTACCCCCTAATTGACCTATAATTATTTCCTGTTGTAGGGCACACTTTTACCCTGTAATATAATACCTGGTCCAATTTAAATATTATGGTTCCATATTAAGGTCTGATATCGCGCCTTGCGTTAGTTAACCATTGAAAGATGTCTTTGAATTTTTAAAGCATTTTAGAACGCTTATTTCCTCATTTTAAGCTTCTCAGAACACTTTATTTCGCATAGGCATACATAGTAAACTTTAGGGTCACGCTGTGTACCCCCTAATTGACCTATAATTATTTCCTGTGGTAGGGTACACTATTACCCTGTAATATAATTCGTGGTCCAATTTAGAAAATTATAGGTCAATATTAAGGTCCGATACCGTGCCGTTAGTTAACATAGAAAAGTATCTTCGTATTTCCTTGTTTTAATGCACTATTTAAAATATACATAGTGTACCCCCTAATTGACCTATAATTATTTCCTGTTGTAGGGTACACTATTACCCTGTAATATAATACCTGGTCCAATTTAAAGATTATGGTTCCATATTAAGGTCTGATATCGCGCCTTGCGTTAGTTAACCATTGAAAGATGTCTTTGAATTTTTAAAGCATTTTAGAACGCTTATTTCTTCATTTTAAGCTTCTCAGAACACTCTATTTCGCATAGGCATACATAGTAAACTTTAGGTTCACGCTGTGTACCCCCTAATTGACCTATAATTATTTCCTGTGGTAGGGTACACTATTACCCTGTAATATAATACGTGGTCTAATTTAAAAATTATAGGTCAATATTAAGGTCCGATACCGTGCCGTTAGTTAACATAGAAAAGTGTCATCGAATTTCCTTGTTTTAATGCACTATTTAAAATATACATAGTGTACCCCCTAATTGACCTATAATTATTTCCTGCGGTAGGGTACACTATTACCCTGTAATATACTACATGGTCCAATTTAAATAATATGGGTCAATATTAAGGTCTAATATTGTGCCTTGCGTTAGTTAACCATTGAAAGATGTCTTTGAATTTTTAAAGCATTTTAGAACGCTTATTTCTTAATTTTAAGCTTCTCAGAACCCTCTATTTCGCATAGGCATACATAGTAAACTTTGTGGTCACGCTGTGTACCCCCTAAATGGCCTATAATTATTTCCTGTGGTAGGGTACACTATTACCCTGTAATATAATACGTGGTCCAATTTAAAAATTATAGGTCAATATTAAGGTCCGATACCGTGCCGTTAGTAAACATTGAAAAATGTCTTTGAATTTTTAAAGCATTTTAGAACGCTTATTTCCTCCTTTTAAGCTTCTCAGAACACTTTATTTCGCATAGGCATACATAGTAAACTTTAGGGTCACGCTGTGTACCCCCTAATTGACCTATAATTATTTCCTGTGGTAGGGTACACTATTACCCTGTAATATAATACCTGGTCCAATTTAAATATTATGGGTCAATATTAAGGTCTGATATTGCGCCTCGCGTTAGGTAACCATTGAAAGATGTCTTTGAATTTTTAAAGCATTTTAGAACGCTTATTTCTTCATTTTAAGCTTCTCAGAACACTTTATTTCGCATAGGCATACATAGTAAACTTTAGGGTCACGCTGAGTACCCCCTAATTGACCTATAATTATTTTCTGTGGTAGGGTAAACTATCACACTGTAATATAATACGTGGTCCAATTTAAAAATTTTAGGTCAATATTAAGGTCCGATACCCTACCGTTAGCTAACATAGAAAAGAGTCTTCGAATTTCCTTGTTTTAATGCACTATTTAAAATATACATAGTGTACCCCCTAATTGACCTATAATTATTTCCTGTTGTAGGGCACACTTTTACCCTGTAATATAATACCTGGTCCAATTTAAATATTATGGTTCCATATTAAGGTCTGATATCGCGCCTTGCGTTAGTTAACCATTGAAAGATGTCTTTGAATTTTTAAAGCATTTTAGAACGCTTATTTCTTAATTTTAAGCTTCTCAGAACACTCTATTTCGCATAGGCATACATAGTAAACTTTAGGGTCACGCTGTGTACCCCCTAATTGACCTATAATTATTTCCTGTGGTAGGGTACACTATAACCCTGTAATATAATTCGTGGTCCAATTTAGAAAATTATAGATCAATATTAAGGTCCGATACCGTGCCGTTAGTTAACATAGAAAAGTATCTTCGTATTTCCTTGTTTTAATGCACTATTTAAAATATACATAGTGTACCCCCTAATTGACCTATAATTATTTCCTGTTTTAGGGTACACTATTACCCTGTAATATAATACCTGGTCCAATTGAAATATTATGGTTCCATATTAAGGTCTGATATCGCGCCTTGCGTTAGTTAACCATTGAAAGATGTCTTTGAATTTTTAAAGCATTTTAGAACGCTTATTTCTTCATTTTAAGCTTCTCAGAACACTCTATTTCGCATAGACATACATAGTAAACTTTTTGTTCACGCTGTGTACCCCCTAATTGACCTATAATTATTTCCTGTGGTAGGGTACACTATTACCCTGTAATATAATACGTGGTCTAATTTAAAAATTATAGGTCATTATTAAAGTCCGATACCGTGCCGTTAGTTAACATAGAAAAGTGTCTTCGAATTTCCTTGTTTTAATGCACTATTTAAAATATACATAGTGTACCCCCTAATTGACCTATAATTATTTCCTGCTGTAGGGTACACTATTACCCTGTAATATACTACCTGGTCCAATTTAAATAATATGGATCAATATTAAGGTCTGATATTGCGCCTTGCGTTAGTTAACCATTGAAAGATGTCTTTGAATTTTTAAAGCATTTTAGAACGCTTATTTCTTCATTTTAAGCTTCTCAGAACACTCTATTTCGCATAGGCATACATAGTAAACTTTGGGGTCACGCTGTGTACCCCCTAAATGGCCTATAATTATTTCCTGTGGTAGGGTACACTATTACCCTGTAATATAATACGTGGTCCAATTTAAAAATTATAGGTCAATATTAAGTTCCGATACCGTGCCGTTAGTTAACATTGAAAAATGTCTTCGTATTTCCTTGTTTTATTGCACTATTTAAAATATACATAGTGTACCCCCTAATTGACTTATAATTATTTCCTGTGGTAGGGTACACTATTACCCTGTAATATAATACCTGGTCCAATTTAAATATTATGGGTCAATATTAAGGTCTGATATCGCGCCTTGCGTTAGTTAACCATTGAAAGATGTCTTTGAATTTTTAAAGCATTTTAGAACGCTTATTTCTTCATTTTAAGCTTCTCAGAACACGCTATTTCGCATAGGCATACATAGTAAACTTTAGGTTCACGCTGTGTACCCCCTAATTGACCTATAATTATTTCCTGTGGTAGGGTACACTATTACCCTGTAATATAATACGTGGTCCAATTTAAAAATTATAGGTCAATATTAAGGTCCGATACCGTGCCGTTAATTAACATAGAAAAGTGTCTTTGAATTTTTAAAGCATTTTAGAACGTTTATTTCCTCATTTTAAGCTTCTCAGAACACTTTATTTCGCATAGGCATACATAGTAAAATTTAGGGTCACGCTGTGTACCCCCTAATTGACCTATAATTATTTCCTGTGGTAGGGTACACTACTACCCTGTAATATAATTCGTGGTCCAATTTAGAAAATTATAGGTCAATATTAAGGTCCGATACCGTACCGTTAGTTAACATAGAAAAGTATCTTCGTATTTCCTTGTTTTAATGCACTATTTAAAATATACATAGTGTACCCCCTAATTGACCTATAATTATTTCCTGTTGTAGGGTACACTATTACCCTGTAATATAATACCTGGTCCAATTTAAATATTATGGTTCCATATTAAGGTCTGATATCGCGCCTTGCGTTAGTTAACCATTGAAAGATGTCTTTGAATTTTTAAAGCATTTTAGAACGCTTATTTCTACATTTTAAGCTTCTCAGAACACTCTATTTCGCATAGGCATACATAGTAAACTTTTTGTTCACGCTGTGTACCCCCTAATTGACCTATAATTATTTCCTGTGGTAGGGTACACTATTACCCTGTAATATAATACGTGGTCTAATTTAAAAATTATAGGTCAATATTAAGGTCCGATACCGTGCCGTTAGTTAACATAGAAAAGTGTCTTCGAATTTCCTTGTTTTAATGCACTATTTAAAATATACATAGTGTACCCCCTAATTGACCTATAATTATTTCCTGCTGTAGGGTACACTATTACCCTGTAATATAATACCTGGTCCAATTTAAATATTATGGTTCCAAATTAAGGTCTGATATCGCGCCTTGCGTTAGTTAACCATTGAAAGATGTCTTTGAATTTTTAAAGCATTTTAGAACGCTTATTTCTACATTTTAAGCTTCTCAGAACACTCTATTTCGCATAGGCATACATAGTAAACTTTAGGTTCACGCTGTGTACCCCCTAATTGACCTATAATTATTTCCTGTGGTAGGGTACACTATTACCCTGTAATATAATACGTGGTCTAATTTAAAAATTATAGGTCAATATTAAGGTCCGATACCGTGCCGTTAGTTAACATAGAAAAGTGTCATCGAATTTCCTTGTTTTAATGCACTATTTAAAATATACATAGTGTACCCCCTAATTGACCTATAATTATTTCCTGCGGTAGGGTACACTATTACCCTGTAATATACTACATGGTCCAATTTAAATAATATGGGTCAATATTAAGGTCTAATATTGTGCCTTGCGTTAGTTAACCATTGAAAGATGTCTTTGAATTTTTAAAGCATTTTAGAACGCTTATTTCTTAATTTTAAGCTTCTCAGAACCCTCTATTTCGCATAGGCATACATAGTAAACTTTGTGGTCACGCTGTGTACCCCCTAAATGGCCTATAATTATTTCCTGTGGTAGGGTACACTATTACCCTGTAATATAATACGTGGTCCAATTTAAAAATTATAGGTCAATATTAAGGTCCGATACCGTGCCGTTAGTAAACATTGAAAAATGTCTTTGAATTTTTAAAGCATTTTAGAACGCTTATTTCCTCCTTTTAAGCTTCTCAGAACACTTTATTTCGCATAGGCATACATAGTAAACTTTAGGGTCACGCTGTGTACCCCCTAATTGACCTATAATTATTTCCTGTGGTAGGGTACACTATTACCCTGTAATATAATACCTGGTCCAATTTAAATATTATGGGTCAATATTAAGGTCTGATATTGCGCCTCGCGTTAGGTAACCATTGAAAGATGTCTTTGAATTTTTAAAGCATTTTAGAACGCTTATTTCTTCATTTTAAGCTTCTCAGAACACTTTATTTCGCATAGGCATACATAGTAAACTTTAGGGTCACGCTGAGTACCCCCTAATTGACCTATAATTATTTTCTGTGGTAGGGTAAACTATCACACTGTAATATAATACGTGGTCCAATTTAAAAATTTTAGGTCAATATTAAGGTCCGATACCCTACCGTTAGCTAACATAGAAAAGAGTCTTCGAATTTCCTTGTTTTAATGCACTATTTAAAATATACATAGTGTACCCCCTAATTGACCTATAATTATTTCCTGTTGTAGGGCACACTTTTACCCTGTAATATAATACCTGGTCCAATTTAAATATTATGGTTCCATATTAAGGTCTGATATCGCGCCTTGCGTTAGTTAACCATTGAAAGATGTCTTTGAATTTTTAAAGCATTTTAGAACGCTTATTTCTTAATTTTAAGCTTCTCAGAACACTCTATTTCGCATAGGCATACATAGTAAACTTTAGGGTCACGCTGTGTACCCCCTAATTGACCTATAATTATTTCCTGTGGTAGGGTACACTATAACCCTGTAATATAATTCGTGGTCCAATTTAGAAAATTATAGATCAATATTAAGGTCCGATACCGTGCCGTTAGTTAACATAGAAAAGTATCTTCGTATTTCCTTGTTTTAATGCACTATTTAAAATATACATAGTGTACCCCCTAATTGACCTATAATTATTTCCTGTTTTAGGGTACACTATTACCCTGTAATATAATACCTGGTCCAATTGAAATATTATGGTTCCATATTAAGGTCTGATATCGCGCCTTGCGTTAGTTAACCATTGAAAGATGTCTTTGAATTTTTAAAGCATTTTAGAACGCTTATTTCTTCATTTTAAGCTTCTCAGAACACTCTATTTCGCATAGACATACATAGTAAACTTTTTGTTCACGCTGTGTACCCCCTAATTGACCTATAATTATTTCCTGTGGTAGGGTACACTATTACCCTGTAATATAATACGTGGTCTAATTTAAAAATTATAGGTCAATATTAAAGTCCGATACCGTGCCGTTAGTTAACATAGAAAAGTGTCTTCGAATTTCCTTGTTTTAATGCACTATTTAAAATATACATAGTGTACCCCCTAATTGACCTATAATTATTTCCTGCTGTAGGGTACACTATTACCCTGTAATATACTACCTGGTCCAATTTAAATAATATGGATCAATATTAAGGTCTGATATTGCGCCTTGCGTTAGTTAACCATTGAAAGATGTCTTTGAATTTTTAAAGCATTTTAGAACGCTTATTTCTTCATTTTAAGCTTCTCAGAACACTCTATTTCGCATAGGCATACATAGTAAACTTTGGGGTCACGCTGTGTACCCCCTAAATGGCCTATAATTATTTCCTGTGGTAGGGTACACTATTACCCTGTAATATAATACGTGGTCCAATTTAAAAATTATAGGTCAATATTAAGTTCCGATACCGTGCCGTTAGTTAACATTGAAAAATGTCTTCGTATTTCCTTGTTTTATTGCACTATTTAAAATATACATAGTGTACCCCCTAATTGACTTATAATTATTTCCTGTGGTAGGGTACACTATTACCCTGTAATATAATACCTGGTCCAATTTAAATATTATGGGTCAATATTAAGGTCTGATATCGCGCCTTGCGTTAGTTAACCATTGAAAGATGTCTTTGAATTTTTAAAGCATTTTAGAACGCTTATTTCTTCATTTTAAGCTTCTCAGAACACGCTATTTCGCATAGGCATACATAGTAAACTTTAGGTTCACGCTGTGTACCCCCTAATTGACCTATAATTATTTCCTGTGGTAGGGTACACTATTACCCTGTAATATAATACGTGGTCCAATTTAAAAATTATAGGTCAATATTAAGGTCCGATACCGTGCCGTTAATTAACATAGAAAAGTGTCTTTGAATTTTTAAAGCATTTTAGAACGTTTATTTCCTCATTTTAAGCTTCTCAGAACACTTTATTTCGCATAGGCATACATAGTAAAATTTAGGGTCACGCTGTGTACCCCCTAATTGACCTATAATTATTTCCTGTGGTAGGGTACACTACTACCCTGTAATATAATTCGTGGTCCAATTTAGAAAATTATAGGTCAATATTAAGGTCCGATACCGTACCGTTAGTTAACATAGAAAAGTATCTTCGTATTTCCTTGTTTTAATGCACTATTTAAAATATACATAGTGTACCCCCTAATTGACCTATAATTATTTCCTGTTGTAGGGTACACTATTACCCTGTAATATAATACCTGGTCCAATTTAAATATTATGGTTCCATATTAAGGTCTGATATCGCGCCTTGCGTTAGTTAACCATTGAAAGATGTCTTTGAATTTTTAAAGCATTTTAGAACGCTTATTTCTACATTTTAAGCTTCTCAGAACACTCTATTTCGCATAGGCATACATAGTAAACTTTTTGTTCACGCTGTGTACCCCCTAATTGACCTATAATTATTTCCTGTGGTAGGGTACACTATTACCCTGTAATATAATACGTGGTCTAATTTAAAAATTATAGGTCAATATTAAGGTCCGATACCGTGCCGTTAGTTAACATAGAAAAGTGTCTTCGAATTTCCTTGTTTTAATGCACTATTTAAAATATACATAGTGTACCCCCTAATTGACCTATAATTATTTCCTGCTGTAGGGTACACTATTACCCTGTAATATACTACCTGGTCCAATTTAAATAATATGGGTCAATATTAAGGTCTGATATTGCGCCTTGCGTTAGTTAACCATTGAAAGATGTCTTTGAATTTTTAAAGCATTTTAGAACGCTTATTTCTTCATTTTAAGCTTCTCAGAACACTCTATTTCGCATAGGCATACATAGTAAACTTTGGGGTCACGCTGTGTACCCCCTAAATGGCCTATAATTATTTCCTGTGGTAGGGTACACTATTACCCTGTAATATAATACGTGGTCCAATTTAAAATTTATAGGTCAATATTAAGTCCGATACCGTGCCGTTAGTTAACATTGAAAAATGTCTTCGTATTTCCTTGATTTATTGCACTATTTAAAATATACATAGTGTACCCCCTAATTGACCTATAATTATTTCCTGTTGTAGGGTACACTATTACCCTGTAATATAATACCTGGTCCAATTTAAATATTATGGTTCCATATTAAGGTCTGATATCGCGCCTTGCGTTAGTTAACCATTGAAAGATGTCTTTGAATTTTTAAAGCATTTTAGAACGCTTATTTCTTCATTTTAAGCTTCTCAGAACACTCTATTTCGCATAGGCATACATAGTAAACTTTAGGGTCACGCTGTGTACCCCCTAATTGACCTATAATTATTTCCTGTGGTAGGGTACACTATTACCCTGTAATATAATACGTGGTCCAATTTAAAAATTATAGGTCAATATTAAAGTCCGATACCGTGCCGTTAGTTAACATAGAAAAATGTCTTTGAATTTTTAAAGCATTTTAGAACGCTTATTTCCTCATTTTAAGCTTCTCAGAACACTTTATTTCGCATAGGCATACATAGTAAACTTTAGGGTCACTCTGTGTACCCCCTAATTCACCTATAATTATTTCCTGTGATAGGGTACACTATAACCCTGTAATATAATACGTGGTCCAATTTAAAAATTATAGGTCAATATTAAGGTCCGATACCGTGGCGTTAGTTAACATAGAAAAGTGTCTTCGAATTTCCTTGTTTTAATGCACTATTTAAAATATACATAGTGTACCCCCTAATTGACCTATAATTATTTCCTGTGGTAGGGTACACTATTACCCTGTGATATAATACCTGGTTCAAGTTAAATATTATGGGTCAATATTAAGGTCTGATATTGCGCCTTGCGTTAGTTAACCATTGAAAGATGTCTTTGAATTTTTAAAGCATTTTAGAATGCTTATTTCTTCATTTTAAGCATCTCAGAACACTCTATTTCGCATAGGCAAACATAGTAAAATTTAGGGTCACGCTGTGTACCCCCTAAATGACCTATAAGTATTTCCTGTGGTAGGGTACACTATTACCCTGTAATATAATACGTGGTCCAATTTAAAAATTATAAGTCAATATTAAGGTCCGATACCGTGCCGTTAGTTAACATAGAAAAATGTCTTTGAATTTTTAAAGCATTTTAAAACGCTTATTTCCTCATATTAAGCTTCTCAGAACACTTTATTTCGCATAGGCATACATAGTAAACTTTAGGGTCACTCTGTGTACCCCCTAATTGACCTATAATTATTTCCTGTGGCAGGGTACACTATAACCCTGTAATATAATACGTGGTACAATTTAAAAATTATAGGTCAATATTAAGGTCCGATACCGTGCCGTTAGTTAAAATAGAAAAGTGTCTTCGTATTTCCTTGTTTTAATGCACTATTTAAAATATACATAGTGTACCCCCTAAATGACCTATAATTATTTCCTGTGGTAGGGTACACTATTACCCTGTAATATAATACCTGGTCCAATTTAAATATTATGGGTCAATATTAAGGTCTGATATTGCGCCTAGCGTTAGTTAAACATTGAAAGATGTCTTTGAATTTTTAAAGCATTTTAGAACGCTTATTTCTTCATTTTAAGCTTCTCAGAACACTCTATTTCGCATAGGCATACATAGTAGACTTTAGGGTCACGCTGTGTACCACCTAATTGACCTATAATTATTTCCTGTGGTAAGGTACACTATTACCCTGTAATATAATACGTGGTACAATTTAAAAATTATAGGTCAATATTAAGGTCCGATACCGTGCCGTTAGTTAAAATAGAAAAGTGTCTTCGTATTTCCTTGTTTTAATGCACTATTTAAAATATACATAGTGTACCCCCTAATTGACCTATAATTATTTCCTGCTGTAGGGTACACTATTACCCTGTAATATACTACCTGGTCCAATTTAAATAATATGGGTCAATATTAAGGTCTGATATCGCGCCTTGCGTTAGTTAACCATTGAAAGATGTCTTTGAATTTTTAAAGCATTTTAGAACGCTTATTTCTTCATTTTAAGCTTCTCAGAACACTCTATTTCGCATAGGCATACATAGTAAACTTTGGGGTCACGCTGTGTACCCCCTAAATGGCCTATAATTATTTCCTGTGGTAGGGTACACTATTACCCTGTAATATAATACGTGGTCCAATTTAAAATTTATAGGTCAATATTAAGTCCGATACCGTGCCGTTAGTTAACATTGAAAAATGTCTTCGTATTTCCTTGATTTATTGCACTATTTAAAATATACATAGTGTACCCCCTAATTGACCTATAATTATTTCCTGTTGTAGGGTACACTATTACCCTGTAATATAATACCTGGTCCAATTTAAATATTATGGTTCCATATTAAGGTCTGATATCGCGCCTTGCGTTAGTTAACCATTGAAAGATGTCTTTGAATTTTTAAAGCATTTTAGAACGCTTATTTCTTCATTTTAAGCTTCTCAGAACACTCTATTTCGCATAGGCATACATAGTAAACTTTAGGGTCACGCTGTGTACCCCCTAATTGACCTATAATTATTTCCTGTGGTAGGGTACACTATTACCCTGTAATATAATACGTGGTCCAATTTAAAAATTATAGGTCAATATTAAAGTCCGATACCGTGCCGTTAGTTAACATAGAAAAATGTCTTTGAATTTTTAAAGCATTTTAGAACGCTTATTTCCTCCTTTTAAGCTTCTCAGAACACTTTATTTCGCATAGGCATACATAGTAAACTTTAGGGTCACTCTGTGTACCCCCTAATTGACCTATAATTATTTCCTGTGATAGGGTACACTATAACCCTGTAATATAATACGTGGTCCAATTTAAAAATTATAGGTCAATATTAAGGTCCGATACCGTGGCGTTAGTTAACATAGAAAAGTGTCTTCGAATTTCCTTGTTTTAATGCACTATTTAAAATATACATAGTGTACCCCCTAATTGACCTATAATTATTTCCTGTGGTAGGGTACACTATTACCCTGTGATATAATACCTGGTTCAAGTTAAATATTATGGGTCAATATTAAGGTCTGATATTGCGCCTTGCGTTAGTTAACCATTGAAAGATGTCTTTGAATTTTTAAAGCATTTTAGAATGCTTATTTCTTCATTTTAAGCATCTCAGAACACTCTATTTCGCATAGGCAAACATAGTAAAATTTAGGGTCACGCTGTGTACCCCCTAAATGACCTATAAGTATTTCCTGTGGTAGGGTACACTATTACCCTGTAATATAATACGTGGTCCAATTTAAAAATTATAAGTCAATATTAAGGTCCGATACCGTGCCGTTAGTTAACATAGAAAAATGTCTTTGAATTTTTAAAGCATTTTAAAACGCTTATTTCCTCATATTAAGCTTCTCAGAACACTTTATTTCGCATAGGCATACATAGTAAACTTTAGGGTCACTCTGTGTACCCCCTAATTGACCTATAATTATTTCCTGTGGCAGGGTACACTATAACCCTGTAATATAATACGTGGTACAATTTAAAAATTATAGGTCAATATTAAGGTCCGATACCGTGCCGTTAGTTAAAATAGAAAAGTGTCTTCGTATTTCCTTGTTTTAATGCACTATTTAAAATATACATAGTGTACCCCCTAAATGACCTATAATTATTTCCTGTGGTAGGGTACACTATTACCCTGTAATACAATACCTGGTTCAATTTAAAAATTATGGGTCAATATTAAGGTTTGATATTGCGCCTTGCGTTAGTTAACCATTGAAAGATGTCTTTGAATTTTTAAAGCATTTTAGAACGCTTATTTCTTCATTTTAAGCTTCTCAGAACACTTTATTTCGCATAGGCATACATAGTAAACTTTAGGGTCACGCTGTGTACCCCCTAATTGACCTATAATTATTTCCTGTGGTAGGGAACACTATTACCCTGTAATATAATAGGTGGTCCAATTTAAAAATTATAGGTCAATATTAAGGTCCGATACCGTGCCGTTAGTTAGCATAGAAAAATGTCTTTGAATTTTTAAAGCATTTTAGAACGCTTATTTCCTCATTTTAAGCTTCTCAGAACACTTTATTTCGCATAGGCATACATAGTAAACTTTAGGGTCACTCTGCGTACCCCCTAATTGACCTATAATTATTTCCTGTGGTAGGGTACACTATAACCCTGTAATATAATACGTGGTCCAATTTAAAAATTATAGGTCAATATTAATTTCCGATACCGTGCCGTTAGTTAACATAGAAAAGTGTCTTCGTATTTCCTTGTTTTAATGCACTATTTAAAATATACATAGTGTACCCCCTAATTGACCTATAATTATTTCCTGTGGTAGGGTACACTATAACCCTGTAATATAATACGTGGTCCAATTTAAAAATTATAGGTCAATATTAATTTCCGATACCGTGCCGTTAGTTAACATAGAAATGTGTCTTCGTATTTCCTTGTTTTAATGCACTATTTAAAATATACATAGTGTACCCCCTAATTGACCTATAATTATTTCCTGTGGTAGGGTACACTATTACCCTGTAATATAATACCTGGTCCAATTTAAATATTATGGGTCAATATTAAGGTCTGATATTGCGCCTTGCGTTAGTTAACCATTGAAAGATGTCTTTGAATTTTTAAAGCATTTTTGAACGCTTATTTCTTCATTTTAAGCATCTCAGAACACTCTATTTCGCATAGGCATACATAGTAAAATTTAGGGTCACGCTGTGTACCCCCTAAATGGCCTATAATTATTTCCTGTGGTAGGGTACATTATTACCCTGTAATATAATACGTGGTCCAATTTAAAAATTATAGGTCAATATTAAGGTCCGATACCGAGCCGTTAGTTAACATAGAAAAGTGTCTTCGTATTTCCTTGTTTTAATGCACTATTTAAAATATACATAGTGTACCCCCTAATTGACCTATAATTATTTCCTGTGGTAGGGTACACTATAACCCTGTAATATAATACGTGGTCCAATTTAAAAATTATAGGTCAATATTAATTTCCGATACCGTGCCGTTAGTTAACATAGAAATGTGTCTTCGTATTTCCTTGTTTTAATGCACTATTTAAAATATACATAGTGTACCCCCTAATTGACCTATAATTATTTCCTGTGGTAGGGTACACTATTACCCTGTAATATAATACCTGGTCCAATTTAAATATTATGGGTCAATATTAAGGTCTGATATTGCGCCTTGCGTTAGTTAACCATTGAAAGATGTCTTTGAATTTTTAAAGCATTTTTGAACGCTTATTTCTTCATTTTAAGCATCTCAGAACACTCTATTTCGCATAGGCATACATAGTAAAATTTAGGGTCACGCTGTGTACCCCCTAAATGGCCTATAATTATTTCCTGTGGTAGGGTACATTATTACCCTGTAATATAATACGTGGTCCAATTTAAAAATTATAGGTCAATATTAAGGTCCGATACCGAGCCGTTAGTTAACATAGAAAAATGTCTTTGAATTTTTAAAGCATTTTAGAACGCTTATTTCCTCATTTTAAGCTTCTCAGAACACTTTATTTCGCATAGGCATACATAGTAAAATTTAGGGTCACGCTGTGTACCCCCTAAATGACCTATAATTAATTCCTGTGGTAGGGTACACTATTACCCTGTAATATAATACGTGGTCCAATGTAAAAATTATAGGTCAATATTAAGTTCCGATACCGTGCCGTTAGTTAACATTGAAAAATGTCTTCGTATTTCCTTGTTTTAATGCACTATTTAAAATATACATAGTGTACCCCCTAATTGACCTATAATTATTTCCTGTGGTAGGGTACACTATTACCCTGTAATACAATACCTTGTTCAATTTAAATATTATGGGTCAATATTAAGGTTTGATATTGCGCCTTGCGTTAGTTAACCATTGAAAGATGTCTTTGAATTTTTAAAGCATTTTAGAACGCTTATTTCTTCATTTTAAGCTTCTCAGAACACTTTATTTCGCATTGGCATACATAGTAAACTTTAGGGTCAAGCTGTGTACCCCCTAATTGACCTATAATTATTTCCTGTGGTAGGGTACACTATTACCCTGTAATATAATAGGTGGTCCAATTTAAAAATTATAGGTCAATATTAAGGTCCGATACCGTGCCGTTAGTTAAAATAGAAAAGTGTCTTCGTATTTCCTTGTTTTAATGCACTATTTAAAATATACATAGTGTACCCCCTAAATGACCTATAATTATTTCCTGTGGTAGGGTACACTATTACCCTGTAATACAATACCTGGTTCAATTTAAAAATTATGGGTCAATATTAAGGTTTGATATTGCGCCTTGCGTTAGTTAACCATTGAAAGATGTCTTTGAATTTTTAAAGCATTTTAGAACGCTTATTTCTTCATTTTAAGCTTCTCAGAACACTTTATTTCGCATAGGCATACATAGTAAACTTTAGGGTCACGCTGTGTACCCCCTAATTGACCTATAATTATTTCCTGTGGTAGGGTACACTATTACCCTGTAATATAATAGGTGGTCCAATTTAAAAATTATAGGTCAATATTAAGGTCCGATACCGTGCCGTTAGTTAGCATAGAAAAATGTCTTTGAATTTTTAAAGCATTTTAGAACGCTTATTTCCTCATTTTAAGCTTCTCAGAACACTTTATTTCGCATAGGCATACATAGTAAACTTTAGGGTCACTCTGCGTACCCCCTAATTGACCTATAATTATTTCCTGTGGTAGGGTACACTATAACCCTGTAATATAATACGTGGTCCAATTTAAAAATTATAGGTCAATATTAATTTCCGATACCGTGCCGTTAGTTAACATAGAAAAGTGTCTTCGTATTTCCTTGTTTTAATGCACTATTTAAAATATACATAGTGTACCCCCTAATTGACCTATAATTATTTCCTGTGGTAGGGTACACTATAACCCTGTAATATAATACGTGGTCCAATTTAAAAATTATAGGTCAATATTAATTTCCGATACCGTGCCGTTAGTTAACATAGAAATGTGTCTTCGTATTTCCTTGTTTTAATGCACTATTTAAAATATACATAGTGTACCCCCTAATTGACCTATAATTATTTCCTGTGGTAGGGTACACTATTACCCTGTAATATAATACCTGGTCCAATTTAAATATTATGGGTCAATATTAAGGTCTGATATTGCGCCTTGCGTTAGTTAACCATTGAAAGATGTCTTTGAATTTTTAAAGCATTTTTGAACGCTTATTTCTTCATTTTAAGCATCTCAGAACACTCTATTTCGCATAGGCATACATAGTAAAATTTAGGGTCACGCTGTGTACCCCCTAAATGGCCTATAATTATTTCCTGAGGTAGGGTACATTATTACCCTGTAATATAATACGTGGTCCAATTTAAAAATTATAGGTCAATATTAAGGTCCGATACCGAGCCGTTAGTTAACATAGAAAAATGTCTTTGAATTTTTAAAGCATTTTAGAACGCTTATTTCCTCATTTTAAGCTTCTCAGAACACTTTATTTCGCATAGGCATACATAGTAAAATTTAGGGTCACGCTGTGTACCCCCTAAATGACCTATAATTAATTCCTGTGGTAGGGTACACTATTACCCTGTAATATAATACGTGGTCCAATGTAAAAATTATAGGTCAATATTAAGTTCCGATACCGTGCCGTTAGTTAACATTGAAAAATGTCTTCGTATTTCCTTGTTTTAATGCACTATTTAAAATATACATAGTGTACCCCCTAATTGACCTATAATTATTTCCTGTGGTAGGGTACACTATTACCCTGTAATACAATACCTTGTTCAATTTAAATATTATGGGTCAATATTAAGGTTTGATATTGCGCCTTGCGTTAGTTAACCATTGAAAGATGTCTTTGAATTTTTAAAGCATTTTAGAACGCTTATTTCTTCATTTTAAGCTTCTCAGAACACTTTATTTCGCATTGGCATACATAGTAAACTTTAGGGTCACGCTGTGTACCCCCTAATTGACCTATAATTATTTCCTGTGGTAGGGTACACTATTACCCTGTAATATAATAGGTGGTCCAATTTAAAAATTATAGGTCAATATTAAGGTCCGATACCGAGCCGTTAGTTAACATAGAAAAATGTCTTTGAATTTTTAAAGCATTTTAGAACGCTTATTTCCTCATTTTAAGCTTCTCAGAACACTTTATTTCGCATAGGCATACATAGTAAAATTTAGGGTCACGCTGTGTACCCCCTAAATGACCTATAATTAATTCCTGTGGTAGGGTACACTATTACCCTGTAATATAATACGTGGTCCAATGTAAAAATTATAGGTCAATATTAAGTTCCGATACCGTGCCGTTAGTTAACATTGAAAAATGTCTTCGTATTTCCTTGTTTTAATGCACTATTTAAAATATACATAGTGTACCCCCTAATTGACCTATAATTATTTCCTGTGGTAGGGTACACTATTACCCTGTAATACAATACCTTGTTCAATTTAAATATTATGGGTCAATATTAAGGTTTGATATTGCGCCTTGCGTTAGTTAACCATTGAAAGATGTCTTTGAATTTTTAAAGCATTTTAGAACGCTTATTTCTTCATTTTAAGCTTCTCAGAACACTTTATTTCGCATTGGCATACATAGTAAACTTTAGGGTCACGCTGTGTACCCCCTAATTGACCTATAATTATTTCCTGTGGTAGGGTACACTATTACCCTGTAATATAATAGGTGGTCCAATTTAAAAATTATAGGTCAATATTAAGGTCCGATACCGTGCCGTTAGTTAGCATAGAAAAATGTCTTTGAATTTTAAAAGCATTTTAGAACGCTTATTTCCTCATTTTAAGCTTCTCAGAACACTTTATTTCGCATAGGCATACATAGTAAACTTTAGGGTCACACTGTGTACCCCCTAATTGACCTATAATTATTTCCTTTGGAAGGGTACACTATTACCCTGTAATATAATACCTGGTCCAATTTAAATATTATGGGTCAATATTAAGGTCTGATATTGCGCCTTGCGTTATTTAACCATTGAAAGATGTCTTTGAATTTTTAAAGCATTTTAGAACGCTTATTTCTTCATTTTAAGCTTCTCAGAACACTCTATTTCCCATAGGCATACATAGTAAAATTAAGGGTCACGCTGTGTACCCCCTAAATGACCTATAATTATTTCCTGTGGTAGGGTACACTATTACCCTGTAATATAATACGTGGTCCAATTTAAAAATTATAGGTCAATATTAAGTTCCGATACCGTGCCGTTAGTTAACATTGAAAAATGTCTTCGTATTTCCTTGTTTTAATGCACTATTTAAAATACACATAGTGTACCCCCTAATTGACCTATAATTATTTCCTGTGGTAGGGTACACTATTACCCTGTAATATAATAGGTGGTCCAATTTAAAAATTATAGGTCAATATTAAGGTCCGATACCGTGCCGTTAGTTAGCATAGAAAAATGTCTTTGAATTTTTAAAGCATTTTAGAACGCTTATTTCCTCATTTTAAGCTTCTCAGAACACTTTATTTCGCATAGGCATACATAGTAAACTTTAGGGTCACTCTGCGTACCCCCTAATTGACCTATAATTATTTCCTGTGGTAGGGTACACTATAACCCTGTAATATAATACGTGGTCCAATTTAAAAATTATAGGTCAATATTAATTTCCGATACCGTGCCGTTAGTTAACATAGAAAAGTGTCTTCGTATTTCCTTGTTTTAATGCACTATTTAAAATATACATAGTGTACCCCCTAATTGACCTATAATTATTTCCTGTGGTAGGGTACACTATTACCCTGTAATATAATACCTGGTCCAATTTAAATATTATGGGTCAATATTAAGGTCTGATATTGCGCCTTGCGTTAGTTAACCATTGAAAGATGTCTTTGAATTTTTAAAGCATTTTAGAATGCTTATTTCTTCATTTTAAGCATCTCAGAACACTATTTCGCATAGGCAAACATAGTAAAATTTAGGGTCACGCTGTGTACCCCCTAAATGACCTATAAGTATTTCCTGTGGTAGGGTACACTATTACCCTGTAATATAATACGTGGTCCAATTTAAAAATTATAGGTCAATATTAAGGTCCGATACCGTGCCGTTAGTTAACATAGAAAAATGTCTTTGAATTTTTAAAGCATTTTAAAACGCTTATTTCCTCATATTAAGCTTCTCAGAACACTTTATTTCGCATAGGCATACATAGTAAACTTTAGGGTCACTCTGTGTACCCCCTAATTGACCTATAATTATTTCCTGTGGCAGGGTACACTATAACCCTGTAATATAATACGTGGTACAATTTAAAAATTATATTTCAATATTAAGGTCCGATACCGTGCCGTTAGTTAAAATAGAAAAGTGTCTTCGTATTTCCTTGTTTTAATGCACTCTTTAAAATATACATAGTGTACCCCCTAAATGACCTATAATTATTTCCTGTGGTAGGGTACACTATTACCCTGTAATATAATACCTGGTCGAATTTAAATATTATGGGTCAATATTAAGGTCTGATATTGCGCCTAGCGTTAGTTAAACATTGAAAGATGTCTTTGAATTTTTAAAGCATTTTAGAACGCTTATTTCTTCATTTTAAGCTTCTCAGAACACTCTATTTCGCATAGGCATACATAGTAGACTTTAGGGTCACGCTGTGTACCACCTAATTGACCTATAATTATTTCCTGTGGTAAGGTACACTATTACCCTGCAATATAATACGTGGTACAATTTAAAAATTATAGGTCAATATTAAGGTCCGATACCGTGCCGTTAGTTAAAATAGAAAAGTGTCTTCGTATTTCCTTGTTTTAATGCACTATTTAAAATATACATAGTGTACCCCCTAAATGACCTATAATTATTTCCTGTGGTAGGGTACACTATTACCCTGTAATATAATACCTGGTCCAATTTAAATATTATGGGTCAATATTAAGGTCTGATATTGCGCCTAGCGTTAGTTAAACATTGAAAGATGTCTTTGAATTTTTAAAGCATTTTAGAACGCTTATTTCTTCATTTTAAGCTTCTCAGAACACTCTATTTCGCAGAGGCATACATAGAGAACTTTAGGGTCACGCTGTGTACTCCCTAATTGACCTATAATTATTTCTTGTGGTAGGGTACACTATTACCCTATAATATAATACGTGGTCCAATTTAAAAATTATAGGTCAATATTTAGGTCCGATACCGGGCCGTTAGTTAACATAGAAAAGTGTCTTCGTATTTCCTTGTTTTAATACACTATTTAAAATATACATAGTGTACCCCCTAATTGACCTATAATTATTTCCTGTGGCAGGGTACACTATTACCCTGTAATATAATACCTGGTCCAATTTAAATATTATGGGTCAATATTAAGGTCTGATATTGCGCCTAGCGTTAGTTAACCATTGAAAGATGTCTTTGAATTTTTAAAGCATTTTAGAACGCTTATTTCTTCATTTTAAGTTTCTCAGAACACTTTATTTCGCATAGGCATACATAGTAAACTTTAGGGTCACACTGTGTACCCCCTAATTGACCTATAATTATTTCCTGTGGTAGGGTACACTATTATCATGTAATATAATACGTGGTCCAATTTAAAAATTATAGGTCAATATTAAGGTCCGATACCGGGCCGTTAGTTAACATAGAAAAGTGTCTTCGTATTTCCTTGTTTTAATGCACTATTTAAAATATACATAGTGTACCCCCTAATTGACCTATAATTATTTCCTGTGGTAGGGTACACTATTACCCCGTAATATAATACCTGGTCCAATTCAAATATTATGGGTCAATATTAAGGTCTGATATTGCGCCTTGCGTTATTTAACCATTGAAAGATGTCTTTGAATTTTTAAAGCATTTTAGAACGCTTATTTCTTCATTTTAAGCTTCTCAGAACACTCTATTTCCCATAGGCATACATAGTAAAATTTAGGGTCACGCTGTGTACCCCCTAAATGACCTATAATTATTTCCTGTGGTAGGGTACACTATTACCCTGTAATATAATACGTGGTCCAATTTAAAAATTATAGGTCAATATTAAGTTCCGATACCCTGCCGTTAGTTAACATTGAAAAATGTCTTCGTATTTCCTTGTTTTAATGCACTATTTAAAATACACATAGTGTACCCCCTAATTGACCTATAATTATTTCCTGTGGTAGGGTACACTATTACCCTGTAATACAATACCTGGTTCAATTTAAATATTATGGGTCAATATTAAGGTTTGATATTGCGCCTTGCGTTAGTTAACCATTGAAAGATGTCTTTGAATTTTTAAAGCATTTTAGAACGATTATTTCTTCATTTTAAGCTTCTCAGAACACTTTATTTCGCATAGGCATACATAGTAAACTTTAGGGTCACGCTGTGTACCCCCTAATTGACCTATAATTATTTCCTGTGGTAGGGTACACTATTACCCTGTAATATAATAGGTGGTCCAATTTAAAAATTATAGGTCAATATTAAGGTCCGATACCGTGCCGTTAGTTAGCATAGAAAAATGTCTTTGAATTTTTAAAGCATTTTAGAACGCTTATTTCCTCATTTTAAGCTTCTCAGAACACTTTATTTCGCATAGGCATACATAGTAAACTTTAGGGTCACTCTGCGTTCCCCCTAATTGACCTATAATTATTTCCTGTGGTAGGGTACACTATAACCCTGTAATATAATACGTGGTCCAATTTAAAAATTATAGGTCAATATTAATTTCCGATACCGTGCCGTTAGTTAACATAGAAAAGTGTCTTCGTATTTCCTTGTTTTAATGCACTATTTAAAATATACATAGTGTACCCCCTAATTGACCTATAATTATTTCCTGTGGTAGGGTACACTATTACCCTGTAATATAATACCTGGTCCAATTTAAATATTATGGGTCAATATTAAGGTCTGATATTGCGCCTTGCGTTAGTTAACCATTGAAAGATGTCTTTGAATTTTTAAGGGGACAATGGACGTTCAAAATACGAAAAATCCTTAATATTTTGAGTTTTTGTTTTTTGTGATATTAAAAAAATTCACACCTTTCCGAGTAATATACAGCATAAAGAATTCAAATAAGAGCTTTTATTAACGAGTTATAAGAGTTTCAATTTGAATGTTGTGAATCATTTGCATTGAAAAATATTGATTTTTCTCAGAATAAGATTTTTGGACGATTTTCTATCTTCGAAAAGTTCCTTGCGCATCAATTTTTGCTCTATTGCTCTGAAATTTTTTTCAGGTATTGTTTGATGTTTGTTCTAATGATAGAACTATAATTAGTTAGCATTGCACAAAAATTTCTGTTGCTAATATTTAAACAAAAGTTTATGAATAGTAATTTTTTGATGAAAATTTAAGAGCGATGTGTAAAAAAACTTTTGATACACATTATTGCTCTATATTGTACCTGAAACAAGTTAAATGCATAAAAGTACTCATAACCTCATTTTTTGTACAAAAATAATTTTGAAAAAATCAAAACTGATGCGCAAGGGACTTTTTGCATATTGCTAATTTATAGTTAATTAAAAATATACTTTCAGCTGTAACTTGAAAAATAATTAACGTTTTCTTAAAAAAAAATTATACACAGGCTTCTATTGAGCTTACCAACATTCAATAAAAATTTCACATGGCTAGGAGGAAAATTAAATTTTTTGGTTTTGAACGTCCATTGTCCCCTTAAAGCATTTTTGAACGCTTATTTCTTCATTTTAAGCATCTCAGAACACTCTATTTCGCATAGGCATACATAGTAAAATTTAGGGTCACGCTGTGTACCCCCTAAATGACCTATAATTATTTCCTGTGGTAGGGTACATTATTACCTTGTAATATAATACGTGGTCCAATTTAAAAATTATAGGTCAATATTAAGGTCCGATACCGTGCCGTTAGTTAACATAGAAAAATGTCTTTGAATTTTTAAAGCATTTTAGAACGCTTATTTCCTCATTTTAAGCTTCTCAGAACACTTTATTTCGCATAGGCATACATAGTAAAATTTAGGGTCACGCTGTGTACCCCCTAAATGACCTATAATTAATTCCTGTGGTAGGGTACACTATTACCCTGTAATATAATACGTGGTCCAATGTAAAAATTATAGGTCAATATTAAGTTCCGATACCGTGCCGTTAGTTAACATTGAAAAATGTCTTCGTATTTCCTTGTTTTAATGCACTATTTAAAATATACATAGTGTACCCCCTAATTGACCTATAATTATTTCCTGTGGTAGGGTACACTATTACCCTGTAATACAATACCTTGTTCAATTTAAATATTATGGGTCAATATTAAGGTTTGATATTGCGCCTTGCGTTAGTTAACCATTGAAAGATGTCTTTTACTTTAAGATGTCTAAAGTAAAAGATATAATAGATCTATAATCATTAAAGATGTCTTTTACTAAAGCATTTTAGAACGCTTATTTCTTCATTTTAAGCTTCTCAGAACACTTTATTTCGCATAGGCATACATAGTAAACTTTAGGGTCACGCTGTGTACCCCCTAATTGACCTATAATTATTTCCTGTGGTAGGGTACACTATTACCCTGTAATATAATAGGTGGTCCAATTTAAAAATTATAGGTCAATATTAAGGTCCGATACCGTGCCGTTAGTTAGCATAGAAAAATGTCTTTGAATTTTTAAAGCATTTTAGAACGCTTATTTCCTCATTTTAAGCTTCTCAAAACACTTTATTTCGCATAGGCATACATAGTAAACTTTAGGGTCACTCTACGTACCCCCTAATTGACCTATAATTATTTCCTGTGGTAGGGTACACTATAACCCTGTAATATAATACGTGGTCCAATTTAAAAATTATAGGTCAATATTAATTTCCGATACCGTGCCGTTAGTTAACATAGAAAAGTGTCTTCGTATTTCCTTGTTTTAATGCACTATTTAAAATATACATAGTGTACCCCCTAATTGACCTATAATTATTTCCTGTGGTAGGGTACACTATTACCCTGTAATATAATACCTGGTCCAATTTAAATATTATGGGTCAATATTAAGGTCTGATATTGCGCCTTGCGTTAGTTATCCATTGAAAGATGTCTTTGAATTTTTAAAGCATTTTTGAACGCTTATTTCTTCATTTTAAGCATCTCAGAACACTCTATTTCGCATAGGCATACATAGTAAAATTTAGGGTCACGCTGTGTACCCCCTAAATGACCTATAAATATTTCCTGTGGTAGGGTACATTATTACCCTGTAATATAATACGTGGTCCAATTTAAAAATTATAGGTCAATATTAAGGTCCGATACCGTGCCGTTAGTTAACATAGAAAAATGTCTTTGAATTTTTAAAGCATTTTAGAACGCTTATTTCCTCATTTTAAGCTTCTCAGAACACTTTATTTCGCATAGGCATACATAGTAAAATTTAGGGTCACGCTGTGTACCCCCTAAATGACCTATAATTAATTCCTGTGGTAGGGTACACTATTACCCTGTAATATAATACGTGGTCCAATGTAAAAATTATAGGTCAATATTAAGTTCCGATACCGTGCCGTTAGTTAACATTGAAAAATGTCTTCGTATTTCCTTGTTTTAATGCACTATTTAAAATATACATAGTGTACCCCCTAATTGACCTATAATTATTTCCTGTGGTAGGGTACACTATTACCCTGTAATACAATACCTTGTTCAATTTAAATATTATGGGTCAATATTAAGGTTTGATATTGCGCCTTGCGTTAGTTAACCATTGAAAGATGTCTTTGAATTTTTAAAGCATTTTAGAACGCTTATTTCTTCATTTTAAGCTTCTCAGAACACTTTATTTCGCATAGGCATACATAGTAAACTTTAGGGTCACGCTGTGTACCCCCTAATTGACCTATAATTATTTCCTGTGGTAGGGTACACTATTACCCTGTAATATAATAGGTGGTCCAATTTAAAAATTATAGGTCAATATTAAGGTCCGATACCGTGCCGTTAGTTAGCATAGAAAAATGTCTTTGAATTTTTAAAGCATTTTAGAACGCTTATTTCCTCATTTTAAGCTTCTCAGAACACTTTATTTCGCATAGGCATACATAGTAAAATTTAGGGTCACGCTGTGTACCCCCTAAATGACCTATAATTAATTCCTGTGGTAGGGTACACTATTACCCTGTAATATAATACGTGGTCCAATGTAAAAATTATAGGTCAATATTAAGTTCCGATACCGTGCCGTTAGTTAACATTGAAAAATGTCTTCGTATTTCCTTGTTTTAATGCACTATTTAAAATATACATAGTGTACCCCCTAATTGACCTATAATTATTTCCTGTGGTAGGGTACACTATTACCCTGTAATATAATACCTGGTCCAATTTAAATATTATGGGTCAATATTAAGGTCTGATATTGCGCCTTGCGTTAGTTAACCATTGAAAGATGTCTTTGAATTTTTAAAGCATTTTTGAACGCTTATTTCTTCATTTTAAGCATCTCAGAACACTCTATTTCGCATAGGCATACATAGTAAAATTTAGGGTCACGCTGTGTACCCCCTAAATGACCTATAAATATTTCCTGTGGTAGGGTACATTATTACCCTGTAATATAATACGTGGTCCAATTTAAAAATTATAGGTCAATATTAAGGTCCGATACCGTGCCGTTAGTTAACATAGAAAAATGTCTTTGAATTTTTAAAGCATTTTAGAACGCTTATTTCCTCATTTTAAGCTTCTCAGAACACTTTATTTCGCATAGGCATACATAGTAAACTTTAGGGTCACGCTGTGTACCCCCTAATTGACCTATAATTATTTCCTGTGGTAGGGTACACTATTACCCTGTAATATAATAGGTGGTCCATTTTAAAAATTATAGGTCAATATTAAGGTCCGATACCGTGCCGTTAGTTAGCATAGAAAAATGTCTTTGAATTTTTAAAGCATTTTAGAACGCTTATTTCCTCATTTTAAGCTTCTCAGAACACTTTATTTCGCATAGGCATACATAGTAAAATTTAGGGTCACGCTGTGTACCCCCTAAATGACCTATAATTAATTCCTGTGGTAGGGTACACTATTACCCTGTAATATAATACGTGGTCCAATGTAAAAATTATAGGTCAATATTAAGTTCCGATACCGTGCCGTTAGTTAACATTGAAAAATGTCTTCGTATTTCCTTGTTTTAATGCACTATTTAAAATATACATAGTGTACCCCCTAATTGACCTATAATTATTTCCTGTGGTAGGGTACACTATTACCCTGTAATACAATACCTTGTTCAATTTAAATATTATGGGTCAATATTAAGGTTTGATATTGCGCCTTGCGTTAGTTAACCATTGAAAGATGTCTTTGAATTTTTAAAGCATTTTAGAACGCTTATTTCTTCATTTTAAGCTTCTCAGAACACTTTATTTCGCATAGGCATACATAGTAAACTTTAGGGTCACGCTGTGTACCCCCTAATTGACCTATAATTATTTCCTGTGGTAGGGAACACTATTACCCTGTAATATAATAGGTGGTCCAATTTAAAAATTATAGGTCAATATTAAGGTCCGATACCGTGCCGTTAGTTAGCATAGAAAAATGTCTTTGAATTTTTAAAGCATTTTAGAACGCTTATTTCCTCATTTTAAGCTTCTCAGAACACTTTATTTCGCATAGGCATACATAGTAAACTTTAGGGTCACTCTGCGTACCCCCTAATTGACCTATAATTATTTCATGTGATAGGGTACACTATAACCCTGTAATATAATACGTGGTCCAATTTACAAATTATAGGTCAATATTAAGGTCCGATACCGTGCCGTTAGTTAACATAGAAAAGTGTCTTCGTATTTCCTTGTTTTAATGCACTATTTAAAATATACATAGTGTACCCCCTAATTGACCTATAATTATTTCCTGTGGTAGGGTACACTATTACCCTGTAATACAATACCTTGTTCAATTTAAATATTATGGGTCAATATTAAGGTTTGATATTGCGCCTTGCGTTAGTTAACCATTAAAAGATGTCTTTGAATTTTTAAAGTATTTTAGAACGCTTATTTCTTCATTTTAAGCTTCTCAGAACACTTTATTTCGCATAGGCATACATAGTAAACTTTAGGGTCACGCTGTGTACCCCCTAATTGACCTATAATTATTTCCAGTGGTAGGGTACACTATTACCCTGTAATATAATAGGTGGTCCAATTTAAAAATTATAGGTCAATATTAAGGTCCGATACCGTGCCGTTAGTTAGCATAGAAAAATGTCTTTGAATTTTTAAAGCATTTTAGAACGCTTATTTCCTCATTTTAAGCTTCTCAGAACACTTTATTTCGCATAGGCATACATAGTAAAATTTAGGGTCACGCTGTGTACCCCCTAAATGACCTATAATTAATTCCTGTGGTAGGGTACACTATTACCCTGTAATATAATACGTGGTCCAATGTAAAAATTATAGGTCAATATTAAGTTCCGATACCGTGCCGTTAGTTAACATTGAAAAATGTCTTCGTATTTCCTTGTTTTAATGCACTATTTAAAATATACATAGTGTACCCCCTAATTGACCTATAATTATTTCCTGTGGTAGGGTACACTATTACCCTGTAATACAATACCTTGTTCAATTTAAATATTATGGGTCAATATTAAGGTTTGATATTGCGCCTTGCGTTAGTTAACCATTGAAAGATGTCTTTGAATTTTTAAAGCATTTTAGAACGCTTATTTCTTCATTTTAAGCTTCTCAGAACACTTTATTTCGCATAGGCATACATAGTAAACTTTAGGGTCACGCTGTGTACCCCCTAATTGACCTATAATTATTTCCAGTGGTAGGGTACACTATTACCCTGTAATATAATAGGTGGTCCAATTTAAAAATTATAGGTCAATATTAAGGTCCGATACCGTGCCGTTAGTTAGCATAGAAAAATGTCTTTGAATTTTTAAAGCATTTTAGAACGCTTATTTCCTCATTTTAAGCTTCTCAGAACACTTTATTTCGCATAGGCATACATAGTAAAATTTAGGGTCACGCTGTGTACCCCCTAAATGACCTATAATTAATTCCTGTGGTAGGGTACACTATTACCCTGTAATATAATACGTGGTCCAATGTAAAAATTATAGGTCAATATTAAGTTCCGATACCGTGCCGTTAGTTAACATTGAAAAATGTCTTCGTATTTCCTTGTTTTAATGCACTATTTAAAATATACATAGTGTACCCCCTAATTGACCTATAATTATTTCCTGTGGTAGGGTACACTATTACCCTGTAATACAATACCTTGTTCAATTTAAATATTATGGGTCAATATTAAGGTTTGATATTGCGCCTTGCGTTAGTTACCCATTGAAAGATGTCTTTGAATTTTTAAAGCATTTTAGAACGCTTATTTCTTCATTTTAAGCTTCTCAGAACACTTTATTTCGCATAGGCATACATAGTAAACTTTAGGGTCACGCTGTGTACCCCCTAATTGACCTATAATTATTTCCTGTGGTAGGGTACACTATTACCCTGTAATATAATAGGTGGTCCAATTTAAAAATTATAGGTCAATATTAAGGTCCGATACCGTGCCGTTAGTTAGCATAGAAAAATGTCTTTGAATTTTTAAAGCATTTTAGAACGCTTATTTCCTCATTTTAAGCTTCTCAGAACACTTTATTTCGCATAGGCATACATAGTAAACTTTAGGGTCACTCTGCGTACCCCCTAATTGACCTATAATTATTTCCTGTGATAGGGTACACTATAACCCTGTAATATAATACGTGGTCCAATTTACAAATTATAGGTCAATATTAAGGTCCGATACCGTGCCGTTAGTTAACATACAAAAGTGTCTTCGTATTTCCTTGTTTTAATGCACTATTTAAAATATAAATAGTGTACCCCCTAATTGACCTATAATTATTTCCTGTGGTAGGGTACACTATTACCCTGTAATACAATACCTTGTTCAATTTAAATATTATGGGTCAATATTAAGGTTTGATATTGCGCCTTGCGTTAGTTAACCATTGAAAGATGTCTTTGAATTTTTAAAGCATTTTAGAATGCTTATTTCTTCATTTTAAGCATCTCAGAACACTCTATTTCGCATAGGCAAACATAGTAAAATTTAGGGTCACGCTGTGTACCCCCTAAATGACCTATAAGTATTTCCTGTGGTAGGGTACACTCTTACCCTGTAATATAATACGTGGTCCAATTTAAAAATTATAGGTCAATATTAAGATCCGATACCGTGCCGTTAGTTAACATAGAAAAATGTCTTTGAATTTTTAAAGCATTTTAAAACGCTTATTTCCTCATATTAAGCTTCTCAGAACACTTTATTTCGCATAGGCATACATAGTAAACTTTAGGGTCACTCTGTGTACCCCCTAATTGACCTATAATTATTTCCTGTGGCAGGGTACACTATAACCCTGTAATATAATACGTGGTACAATTTAAAAATTATATTTCAATATTAAGGTCCGATACCGTGCCGTTAGTTAAAATAGAAAAGTGTCTTCGTATTTCCTTGTTTTAATGCACTATTTAAAATATACATAGTGTACCCCCTAAATGACCTATAATTATTTCCTGTGGTAGGGTACACTATTACCCTGTAATATAATACCTGGTCGAATTTAAATATTATGGGTCAATATTAAGGTCTGATATTGCGCCTAGCGTTAGTTAAACATTGAAAGATGTCTTTGAATTTTTAAAGCATTTTAGAACGCTTATTTCTTCATTTTAAGCTTCTCAGAACACTCTATTTCGCATAGGCATACATAGTAGACTTTAGGGTCACGCTGTGTACCACCTAATTGACCTATAATTATTTCCTGTGGTAAGGTACACTATTACCCTGTAATATAATACGTGGTACAATTTAAAAATTATAGGTCAATATTAAGGTCCGATACCGTGCCGTTAGTTAAAATAGAAAAGTGTCTTCGTATTTCCTTGTTTTAATGCACTATTTAAAATATACATAGTGTACCCCCTAAATGACCTATAATTATTTCCTGTGGTAGGGTACACTATTACCCTGTAATATAATACCTGGTCCAATTTAAATATTATGGGTCAATATTAAGGTCTGATATTGCGCCTAGCGTTAGTTAAACATTGAAAGATGTCTTTGAATTTTTAAAGCATTTTAGAACGCTTATTTCTTCATTTTAAGCTTCTCAGAACACTCTATTTCGCAGAGGCATACATAGAGAACTTTAGGGTCACGCTGTGTACTCCCTAATTGACCTATAATTATTTCTTGTGGTAGGGTACACTATTACCCTATAATATAATACGTGGTCCAATTTAAAAATTATAGGTCAATATTTAGGTCCGATACCGGGCCGTTAGTTAACATAGAAAAGTGTCTTCGTATTTCCTTGTTTTAATACACTATTTAAAATATACATAGTGTACCCCCTAATTGACCTATAATTATATCCTGTGGCAGGGTACACTATTACCCTGTAATATAATACCTGGTCCAATTTAAATATTATGGGTCAATATTAAGGTCTGATATTGCGCCTAGCGTTAGTTAACCATTGAAAGATGTCTTTGAATTTTTAAAGCATTTTAGAACGCTTATTTCTTCATTTTAAGTTTCTCAGAACACTTTATTTCGCATAGGCATACATAGTAAACTTTAGGGTCACACTGTGTACCCCCTAATTGACCTATAATTATTTCCTGTGGTAGGGTACACTATTATCATGTAATATAATACGTGGTCCAATTTAAAAATAATAGGTCAATATTAAGGTCCGATACCGGGCCGTTAGTTAACATAGAAAAGTGTCTTCGTATTTCCTTGTTTTAATGCACTATTTAAAATATACATAGTGTACCCCCTAATTGACCTATAATTATTTCCTGTGGTAGGGTACACTATTACCCTGTAATACAATACCTTGTTCAATTTAAATATTATGGGTCAATATTAAGGTTTGATATTGCGCCTTGCGTTAGTTAACCATTGAAAGATGTCTTTTACTTTAAAATGTCTAAAGTAAAAGATATAATAGATCTATAATCATTAAAGATGTCTTTTACTAAAGCATTTTAGAACGCTTATTTCTTCATTTTAAGCTTCTCAGAACACTTTATTTCGCATAGGCATACATAGTAAACTTTAGGGTCACGCTGTGTACCCCCTAATTGACCTATAATTATTTCCTGTGGTAGGGTACACTATTACCCTGTAATATAATAGGTGGTCCAATTTAAAAATTATAGGTCAATATTAAGGTCCGATACCGTGCCGTTAGTTAGCATAGAAAAATGTCTTTGAATTTTTAAAGCATTTTAGAACGCTTATTTCCTCATTTTAAGCTTCTCAGAACACTTTATTTCGCATAGGCATACATAGTAAACTTTAGGGTCACTCTGCGTACCCCCTAATTGACCTATAATTATTTCCTGTGGTAGGGTACACTATAACCCTGTAATATAATACGTGGTCCAATTTAAAAATTATAGGTCAATATTAATTTCCGATACCGTGCCGTTAGTTAACATAGAAAAGTGTCTTCGTATTTCCTTGTTTTAATGTACTATTTAAAATATACATAGTGTACCCCCTAATTGACCTATAATTATTTCCTGTGGTAGGGTACACTATTACCCTGTAATATAATACCTGGTCCAAGTTAAATATTATGGGTCAATATTAAGGTCTGATATTGCGCCTTGCGTTAGTTAACCATTGAAAGATGTCTTTGAATTTTTAAAGCATTTTTGAACGCTTCTTTCTTCATTTTAAGCATCTCAGAACACTCTATTTCGCATAGGCATACATAGTAAAATTTAGGGTCACGCTGTGTACCCCCTAAATGACCTATAAATATTTCCTGTGGTAGGGTACATTATTACCCTGTAATATAATACGTGGTCCAATTTAAAAATTATAGGTCAATATTAAGGTCCGATACCGTGCCGTTAGTTAACATAGAAAAGTGTCTTCGTATTCCCTTGTTTTAATGCACTATTTAAAATATACATAGTGTACCCCCTAATTGACCTATAATTATTTCCTGTGGTAGGGTACACTATTACCCTGTAATATAATACCTGGTCCAATTTAAATATTATGGTTCAATATTAAGGTCTGATATTGCGCCTTGCGTTAGTTAACCATTGAAAGATGTCTTTGAATTTTTAAAGCATTTTTGAACGCTTATTTCTTCATTTTAAGCATCTCAGAACACTCTATTTCGCATAGGCATACATAGTAGACTTTAGGGTCACGCTGTGTACCACCTAATTGACCTATAATTATTTCCTGTGGTAAGGTACACTATTACCCTGTAATATAATACGTGGTACAATTTAAAAATTATAGGTCCATATTAAGGTCCGATACCGTGCCGTTAGTTAAAATAGAAAAGTGTCTTCGTATTTCCTTGTTTTAATGCACTATTTAAAATATACATAGTGTACCCCCTAAATGACCTATAATTATTTCCTGTGGTAGGGTACACTATTACCCTGTAATATAATACCTGGTCCAATTTAAATATTATGGGTCAATATTAAGGTCTGATATTGCGCCTAGCGTTAGTTAAACATTGAAAGATGTCTTTGAATTTTTAAAGCATTTTAGAACGCTTATTTCTTCATTTTAAGCTTCTCAGAACACTCTATTTCGCAGAGGCATACATAGAGAACTTTAGGGTCACGCTGTGTACTCCCTAATTGACCTATAATTATTTCTTGTAGTAGGGTACACTATTACCCTATAATATAATACGTGGTCCAATTTAAAAATTATAGGTCAATATTTAGGTCCGATACCGGGCCGTTAGTTAACATAGAAAAGTGTCTTCGTATTTCCTTGTTTTAATACACTATTTAAAATATACATAGTGTACCCCCTAATTGACCTATAATTATATCCTGTGGCAGGGTACACTATTACCCTGTAATATAATACCTGGTCCAATTTAAATATTATGGGTCAATATTAAGGTCTGATATTGCGCCTAGCGTTAGTTAACCATTGAAAGATGTCTTTGAATTTTTAAAGCATTTTAGAACGCTTATTTCTTCATTTTAAGTTTCTCAGAACACTTTATTTCGCATAGGCATACATAGTAAACTTTAGGGTCACACTGTGTACCCCCTAATTGACCTATAATTATTTCCTGTGGTAGGGTACACTATTATCATGTAATATAATACGTGGTCCAATTTAAAAATAATAGGTCAATATTAAGGTCCGATACCGGGCCGTTAGTTAACATAGAAAAGTGTCTTCGTATTTCCTTGTTTTAATGCACTATTTAAAATATACATAGTGTACCCCCTAATTGACCTATAATTATTTCCTGTGGTAGGGTACACTATTACCCTGTAATACAATACCTTGTTTAATTTAAATATTATGGTCAATATTAAGGTTTGATATTGCGCCTTGCGTTAGTTAACCATTGAAAGATGTCTTTGAATTTTTAAAGCATTTTAGAACGCTTATTTCTTCATTTTAAGCTTCTCAGAACACTTTATTTCGCATAGGCATACATAGTAAACTTTAGGGTCACGCTGTGTACCCCCTAATTGACCTATAATTATTTCCTGTGGTAGGGTACACTATTACCCTGTAATATAATAGGTGGTCCAATTTAAAAATTATAGGTCAATATTAAGGTCCGATACCGTGCCGTTAGTTAGCATAGAAAAAAGTCTTTGAATTTTAAAAGCATTTTAGAACGCTTATTTCCTCATTTTAAGCTTCTCAGAACACTCTATTTCCCATAGGCATACATAGTAAAATTTAGGGTCACGCTGTGTACCCCCTAAATGACCTATAATTATTTCCTGTGGTAGGGTACACTATTACCCTGTAATATAATACGTGGTCCAATTTAAAAATTATAGGTCAATATTAAGTTCCGATACCGTGCCGTTAGTTAACATTGAAAAATGTCTTCGTATTTCCTTGTTTTAATGCACTATTTAAAATACACATAGTGTACCCCCTAATTGACCTATAATTATTTCCTGTGGTAGGGTACACTATTACCCTGTAATACAATACCTGGTTCAATTTAAATATTCTGGGTCAATATTAAGGTTTGATATTGCGCCTTGCGTTAGTTAACCATTGAAAGATGTCTTTTACTTTAAAATGTCTAAAGTAAAAGATATAATAGATCTATAATCATTAAAGATGTCTTTTACTAAAGCATTTTAGAACGCTTATTTCTTCATTTTAAGCTTCTCAGAACACTTTATTTCGCATAGGCATACATAGTAAACTTTAGGGTCACGCTGTGTACCCCCTAATTGACCTATAATTATTTCCTGTGGTAGGGTACACTATTACCCTGTAATATAATAGGTGGTCCAATTTAAAAATTATAGGTCAATATTAAGGTCCGATACCGTGCCGTTAGTTAGCATAGAAAAATGTCTTTGAATTTTTAAAGCATTTTAGAACGCGTATTTCCTCATTTTAAGCTTCTCAGAACACTTTATTTCGCATAGGCATACATAGTAAACTTTAGGGTCACTCTGCGTACCCCCTAATTGACCTATAATTATTTCCTGTGGTAGGGTACACTATAACCCTGTAATATAATACGTGGTCCAATTTAAAAATTATAGGTCAATATTAATTTCCGATACCGTGCCGTTAGTTAACATAGAAAAGTGTCTTCGTATTTCCTTGTTTTAATGTACTATTTAAAATATACATAGTGTACCCCCTAATTGACCTATAATTATTTCCTGTGGTAGGGTACACTATTACCCTGTAATATAATACCTGGTCCAAGTTAAATATTATGGGTCAATATTAAGGTCTGATATTGCGCCTTGCGTTAGTTAACCATTGAAAGATGTCTTTGAATTTTTAAAGCATTTTTGAACGCTTATTTCTTCATTTTAAGCATCTCAGAACACTCTATTTCGCATAGGCATACATAGTAAAATTTAGGGTCACGCTGTGTACCCCCTAAATGACCTATAAATATTTCCTGTGGTAGGGTACATTATTACCCTGTAATATAATACGTGGTCCAATTTAAAAATTATAGGTCAATATTAAGGTCCGATACCGTGCCGTTAGTTAACATAGAAAAGTGTCTTCGTATTCCCTTGTTTTAATGCACTATTTAAAATATACATAGTGTACCCCCTAATTGACCTATAATTATTTCCTGTGGTAGGGTACACTATTACCCTGTAATATAATACCTGGTCCAATTTAAATATTATGGTTCAATATTAAGGTCTGATATTGCGCCTTGCGTTAGTTAACCATTGAAAGATGTCTTTGAATTTTTAAAGCATTTTTGAACGCTTATTTCTTCATTTTAAGCATCTCAGAACACTCTATTTCGCATAGGCATACATAGTAAAATTTAGGGTCACGCTGTGTACCCCCTAAATGACCTATAATTATTTCCTGTGGTAGGGTACATTATTACCTTGTAATATAATACGTGGTCCAATTTAAAAATTATAGGTCAATATTAAGGTCCGATACCGTGCCGTTAGTTAACATAGAAAAATGTCTTTGAATTTTTAAAGCATTTTAGAACGCTTATTTCCTCATTTTAAGCTTCTCAGAACACTTTATTTCGCATAGGCATACATAGTAAAATTTAGGGTCACGCTGTGTACCCCCTAAATGACCTATAATTAATTCCTGTGGTAGGGTACACTATTACCCTGTAATATAATACGTGGTCCAATGTAAAAATTATAGGTCAATATTAAGTTCCGATACCGTGCCGTTAGTTAACATTGAAAAATGTCTTCGTATTTCCTTGTTTTAATGCACTATTTAAAATATACATAGTGTACCCCCTAATTGACCTATAATTATTTCCTGTGGTAGGGTACACTATTACCCTGTAATACAATACCTTGTTCAATTTAAATATTATGGGTCAATATTAAGGTTTGATATTGCGCCTTGCGTTAGTTAACCATTGAAAGATGTCTTTGAATTTTTAAAGCATTTTAGAACGCTTATTTCTTCATTTTAAGCTTCTCAGAACACTTTATTTCGCATAGGCATACATAGTAAACTTTAGGGTCACGCTGTGTAACCCCTAATTGACCTATAATTATTTCCTGTGGTAGGGTACACTATTACCCTGTAATACAATACCTTGTTCAATTTAAATATTATGGGTCAATATTAAGGTTTGATATTGCGCCTTGCGTTAGTTAACCATTGAAAGATGTCTTTGAATTTTTAAAGCATTTTAGAACGCTTATTTCTTCATTTTAAGCTTCTCAGAACACTTTATTTCGCATAGGCATACATAGTAAACTTTAGGGTCACGCTGTGTAACCCCTAATTGACCTATAATTATTTCCTGTGGTAGGGTACACTATTACCCTGTAATATAATAGGTGGTCCAATTTAAAAATTATAGGTCAATATTAAGGTCCGATACCGTGCCGTTAGTTAGCATAGAAAAATGTCTTTGAATTTTAAAAGCATTTTAGAACGCTTATTTCCTCATTTTAAGCTTCTCAGAACACTTTATTTCGCATAGGCATACATAGTAAACTTTAGGGTCACACTGTGTACCCCCTAATTGACCTATAATTATTTCCTTTGGAAGGGTACACTATTACCCTGTAATATAATACCTGGTCCAATTTAAATATTATGGGTCAATATTAAGGTCTGATATTGCGCCTTGCGTTATTTAACCATTGAAAGATGTCTTTGAATTTTTAAAGCATTTTAGAACGCTTATTTCTTCATTTTAAGCTTCTCAGAACACTCTATTTCCCATAGGCATACATAGTAAAATTTAGGGTCACGCTGTGTACCCCCTAAATGACCTATAATTATTTCCTGTGGTAGGGTACACTATTACCCTGTAATATAATACGTGGTCCAATTTAAAAATTATAGGTCAATATTAAGTTCCGATACCGTGCCGTTAGTTAACATTGAAAAATGTCTTCGTATTTCCTTGTTTTAATGCACTATTTAAAATACACATAGTGTACCCCCTAATTGACCTATAATTATTTCCTGTGGTAGGGTACACTATTACCCTGTAATACAATACCTGGTTCAATTTAAATATTATGGGTCAATATTAAGGTTTGATATTGCGCCTTGCGTTAGTTAACCATTGAAAGATGTCTTTTACTTTAAGATGTCTAAAGTAAAAGATATAATAGATCTATAATCATTAAAGATGTCTTTTACTAAAGCATTTTAGAACGCTTATTTCTTCATTTTAAGCTTCTCAGAACACTTTATTTCGCATAGGCATACATAGTAAACTTTAGGGTCACGCTGTGTACCCCCTAATTGACCTATAATTATTTCCTGTGGTAGGGTACATTATTACCCTGTAATATAATACGTGGTCCAATTTAAAAATTATAGGTCAATATTAATTTCCGATACCGTGCCGTTAGTTAACATAGAAAAGTGTCTTCGTATTTCCTTGTTTTAATGTACTATTTAAAATATACATAGTGTACCCCCTAATTGACCTATAATTATTTCCTGTGGTAGGGTACACTATTACCCTGTAATATAATACCTGGTCCAATTTAAATATTATGGGTCAATATTAAGGTCTGATATTGCGCCTTGCGTTAGTTAACCATTGAAAGATGTCTTTGAATTTTTAAAGCATTTTTGAACGCTTATTTCTTCATTTTAAGCATCTCAGAACACTCTATTTCGCATAGGCATACATAGTAAAATTTAGGGTCACGCTGTGTACCCCCAAAATGACCTATAAATATTTCCTGTGGTAGGGTACATTATTACCCTGTAATATAATACGTGGTCCAATTTAAAAATTATAGGTCAATATTAAGGTCCGATACCGTGCCGTTAGTTAACATAGAAAAATGTCTTTGAATTTTTAAAGCATTTTAGAACGCTTATTTCCTCATTTTAAGCTTCTCAGAACACTTTATTTCGCATAGGCATACATAGTAAAATTTAGGGTCACGCTGTGTACCCCCTAAATGACCTATAATTAATTCCTGTGGTAGGGTACACTATTACCCTGTAATATAATACGTGGTCCAATGTAAAAATTATAGGTCAATATTAAGTTCCGATACCGTGCCGTTAGTTAACATTGAAAAATGTCTTCGTATTTCCTTGTTTTAATGCACTATTTAAAATATACATAGTGTACCCCCTAATTGACCTATAATTATTTCCTGTGGTAGGGTACACTATTACCCTGTAATACAATACCTTGTTCAATTTAAATATTATGGGTCAATATTA
Source organism: Parasteatoda tepidariorum (assembly GCF_982258835.1). NCBI lineage: Eukaryota > Metazoa > Arthropoda > Arachnida > Araneae > Theridiidae > Parasteatoda > Parasteatoda tepidariorum. Next base: position 159,187 of record NW_028257370.1, read on the forward strand.
AGGTTTGATATTGCGCCTTGCGTTAGTTAACCATTGAAAGATGTCTTTGAATTTTTAAAGCATTTTAGAACGCTTATTTCTTCATTTTAAGCTTCTCAGAACACTTTATTTCGCATAGGCATACATAGTAAACTTTAGGGTCACGCTGTGTACCCCCTAATTGACCTATAATTATTTCCTGTGGTAGGGTACACTATTACCCTGTAATATAATAGGTGGTCCAATTTAAAAATTATAGGTCAATATTAAGGTCCGATACCGTGCCGTTAGTTAGCATAGAAAAATGTCTTTGAATTTTTAAAGCATTTTAGAACGCTTATTTCCTCATTTTAAGCTTCTCAGAACACTTTATTTCGCATAGGCATACATAGTAAAATTTAGGGTCACGCTGTGTACCCCCTAAATGACCTATAATTAATTCCTGTGGTAGGGTACACTATTACCCTGTAATATAATACGTGGTCCAATGTAAAAATTATAGGTCAATATTAAGTTCCGATACCGTGCCGTTAGTTAACATTGAAAAATGTCTTCGTATTTCCTTGTTTTAATGCACTATTTAAAATATACATAGTGTACCCCCTAATTGACCTATAATTATTTCCTGTGGTAGGGTACACTATTACCCTGTAATACAATACCTTGTTCAATTTAAATATTATGGGTCAATATTAAGGTTTGATATTGCGCCTTGCGTTAGTTAACCATTGAAAGATGTCTTTGAATTTTTAAAGCATTTTAGAACGCTTATTTCTTCATTTTAAGCTTCTCAGAACACTTTATTTCGCATAGGCATACATAGTAAACTTTAGGGTCACGCTGTGTACCCCCTAATTGACCTATAATTATTTCCTGTGGTAGGGTACACTATTACCCTGTAATATAATACGTGGTCCAATGTAAAAATTATAGGTCAATATTAAGTTCCGATACCGTGCCGTTAGTTAACATTGAAAAATGTCTTCGTATTTCCTTGTTTTAATGCACTATTTAAAATATACATAGTGTACCCCCTAATTGACCTATAATTATTTCCTGTGGTAGGGTACACTATTACCCTGTAATACAATACCTTGTTCAATTTAAATATTATGGGTCAATATTAAGGTTTGATATTGCGCCTTGCGTTAGTTAACCATTGAAAGATGTCTTTGAATTTTTAAAGCATTTTAGAACGCTTATTTCTTCATTTTAAGCTTCTCAGAACACTTTATTTCGCATAGGCATACATAGTAAACTTTAGGGTCACGCTGTGTACCCCCTAATTGACCTATAATTATTTCCTGTGGTAGGGTACACTATTACCCTGTAATATAATAGGTGGTCCAATTTAAAAATTATAGGTCAATATTAAGGTCCGATACCGTGCCGTTAGTTAGCATAGAAAAATGTCTTTGAATTTTTAAAGCATTTTAGAACGCTTATTTCCTCATTTTAAGCTTCTCAGAACACTTTATTTCGCATAGGCATACATAGTAAAATTTAGGGTCACGCTGTGTACCCCCTAAATGACCTATAATTAATTCCTGTGGTAGGGTACACTATTACCCTGTAATATAATACGTGGTCCAATGTAAAAATTATAGGTCAATATTAAGTTCCGATACCGTGCCGTTAGTTAACATTGAAAAATGTCTTCGTATTTCCTTGTTTTAATGCACTATTTAAAATATACATAGTGTACCCCCTAATTGACCTATAATTATTTCCTGTGGTAGGGTACACTATTACCCTGTAATATAATACCTGGTCCAATTTAAATATTATGGGTCAATATTAAGGTCTGATATTGCGCCTTGCGTTAGTTAACCATTGAAAGATGTCTTTGAATTTTTAAAGCATTTTTGAACGCTTATTTCTTCATTTTAAGCATCTCAGAACACTCTATTTCGCATAGGCATACATAGTAAAATTTAGGGTCACGCTGTGTACCCCCTAAATGACCTATAAATATTTCCTGTGGTAGGGTACTTTATTACCCTGTAATATAATACGTGGTCCAATTTAAAAATTATAGGTCAATATTAAGGTCCGATACCGTGCCGTTAGTTAACATAGAAAAATGTCTTTGAATTTTTAAAGCATTTTAGAACGCTTATTTCCTCATTTTAAGCTTCTCAGAACACTTTATTTCGCATAGGCATACATAGTAAAATTTAGGGTCACGCTGTGTACCCCTTAAATGACCTATAATTAATTCCTGTGGTAGGGTACACTATTACCCTGTAATATAATACGTGGTCCAATGTAAAAATTATAGGTCAATATTAAGTTCCGATACCGTGCCGTTAGTTAACATTGAAAAATGTCTTCGTATTTCCTTGTTTTAATGCACTATTTAAAATATACATAGTGTACCCCCTAATTGACCTATAATTATTTCCTGTGGTAGGGTACACTATTACCCTGTAATACAATACCTTGTTCAATTTAAATATTATGGGTCAATATTAAGGTTTGATATTGCGCCTTGCGTTAGTTAACCATTGAAAGATGTCTTTGAATTTTTAAAGCATTTTAGAACGCTTATTTCTTCATTTTAAGCTTCTCAGAACACTTTATTTCGCATAGGCATACATAGTAAACTTTAGGGTCACGCTGTGTACCCCCTAATTGACCTATAATTATTTCCTGTGGTAGGGTACACTATTACCCTGTAATATAATAGGTGGTCCAATTTAAAAATTATAGGTCAATATTAAGGTCCGATACCGTGCCGTTAGTTAGCATAGAAAAATGTCTTTGAATTTTTAAAGCATTTTAGAACGCTTATTTCCTCATTTTAAGCTTCTCAGAACACTTTATTTCGCATAGGCATACATAGTAAAATTTAGGGTCACGCCTTGTACCCCCTAAATGACCTATAATTAATTCCTGTGGTAGGGTACACTATTACCCTGTAATATAATACGTGGTCCAATGTAAAAATTATAGGTCAATATTAAGTTCCGATACCGTGCCGTTAGTTAACATTGAAAAATGTCTTCGTATTTCCTTGTTTTAATGCACTATTTAAAATATACATAGTGTACCCCCTAATTGACCTATAATTATTTCCTGTGGTAGGGTACACTATTACCCTGTAATATAATACCTGGTCCAATTTAAATATTATGGGTCAATATTAAGGTCTGATATTGCGCCTTGCGTTAGTTAACCATTGAAAGATGTCTTTGAATTTTTAAAGCATTTTTGAACGCTTATTTCTTCATTTTAAGCATCTCAGAACACTCTATTTCGCATAGGCATACATAGTAAAATTTAGGGTCACGCTGTGTACCCCCTAAATGACCTATAAATATTTCCTGTGGTAGGGTACTTTATTACCCTGTAATATAATACGTGGTCCAATTTAAAAATTATAGGTCAATATTAAGGTCCGATACCGTGCCGTTAGTTAACATAGAAAAATGTCTTTGAATTTTTAAAGCATTTTAGAACGCTTATTTCCTCATTTTAAGCTTCTCAGAACACTTTATTTCGCATAGGCATACATAGTAAAATTTAGGGTCACGCTGTGTACCCCCTAAATGACCTATAATTAATTCCTGTGGTAGGGTAAACTATTACCCTGTAATATAATACGTGGTCCAATGTAAAAATTATAGGTCAATATTAAGTTCCGATACCGTGCCGTTAGTTAACATTGAAAAATGTCTTCGTATTTCCTTGTTTTAATGCACTATTTAAAATATACATAGTGTACCCCCTAATTGACCTATAATTATTTCCTGTGGTAGGGTACACTATTACCCTGTAATACAATACCTTGTTCAATTTAAATATTATGGGTAAATATTAAGGTTTGATATTGCGCCTTGCGTTAGTTAACCATTGAAAGATGTCTTTGAATTTTTAAAGCATTTTAGAACGCTTATTTCTTCATTTTAAGCTTCTCAGAACACTTTATTTCGCATAGGCATACATAGTAAACTTTAGGGTCACGCTGTGTACCCCCTAATTGACCTATAAATATTTCCTGTGGTAGGGTACACTATTACCCTGTAATATAATAGGTGGTCCAATTTAAAAATTATAGGTCAATATTAAGGTCCGATACCGTGCCGTTAGTTAGCATAGAAAAATGTCTTTGAATTTTTAAAGCATTTTAGAACGCTTATTTCCTCATTTTAAGCTTCTCAGAACACTTTATTTCGCATAGGCATACATAGTAAAATTTAGGGTCACGCTGTGTACCCCCTAAATGACCTATAATTAATTCCTGTGGTAGGGTACACTATTACCCTGTAATATAATACGTGGTCCAATGTAAAAATTATAGGTCAATATTAAGTTCCGATACCGTGCCGTTAGTTAACATTGAAAAATGTCTTCGTATTTCCTTGTTTTAATGCACTATTTAAAATATACATAGTGTACCCCCTAATTGACCTATAATTATTTCCAGTGGTAGGGTACACTATTACCCTGTAATACAATACCTTGTTCAATTTAAATATTATGGGTCAATATTAAGGTTTGATATTGCGCCTTGCGTTAGTTAACCATTGAAAGATGTCTTTGAATTTTTAAAGCATTTTAGAACGCTTATTTCTTCATTTTATGCTTCTCAGAACACTTTATTTCGCATAGGCATACATAGTAAACTTTAGGGTCACGCTGTGTACCCCCTAATTGACCTATAATTATTTCCTGTGGTAGGGTACACTATTACCCTGTAATATAATAGGTGGTCCAATTTAAAAATTATAGGTCAATATTAAGGTCCGATACCGTGCCGTTAGTTAGCATAGAAAAATGTCTTTGAATTTTTAAAGCATTTTAGAACGCTTATTTCCTCATTTTAAGCTTCTCAGAACACTTTATTTCGCATAGGCATACATAGTAAAATTTAGGGTCACGCTGTGTACCCCCTAAATGACCTATAATTAATTCCTGTGGTAGGGTACACTATTACCCTGTAATATAATACGTGGTCCAATGTAAAAATTATAGGTCAATATTAAGTTCCGATACCGTGCCGTTAGTTAACATTGAAAAATGTCTTCGTATTTCCTTGTTTTAATGCACTATTTAAAATATACATAGTGTACCCCCTAATTGACCTATAATTATTTCCTGTGGTAGGGTACACTATTACCCTGTAATATAATACCTGGTCCAATTTAAATATTATGGGTCAATATTAAGGTCTGATATTGCGCCTTGCGTTAGTTAACCATTGAAAGATGTCTTTGAATTTTTAAAGCATTTTTGAACGCTTATTTCTTCATTTTAAGCATCTCAGAACACTCTATTTCGCATAGGCATACATAGTAAAATTTAGGGTCACGCTGTGTACCCCCTAAATGACCTATAAATATTTCCTGTGGTAGGGTACTTTATTACCCTGTAATATAATACGTGGTCCAATTTAAAAATTATAGGTCAATATTAAGGTCCGATACCGTGCCGTTAGTTAACATAGAAAAATGTCTTTGAATTTTTAAAGCATTTTAGAACGCTTATTTCCTCATTTTAAGCTTCTCAGAACACTTTATTTCGCATAGGCATACATAGTAAAATTTAGGGTCACGCTGTGTACCCCCTAAATGACCTATAATTAATTCCTGTGGTAGGGTAAACTATTACCCTGTAATATAATACGTGGTCCAATGTAAAAATTATAGGTCAATATTAAGTTCCGATACCGTGCCGTTAGTTAACATTGAAAAATGTCTTCGTATTTCCTTGTTTTAATGCACTATTTAAAATATACATAGTGTACCCCCTAATTGACCTATAATTATTTCCTGTGGTAGGGTACACTATTACCCTGTAATACAATACCTTGTTCAATTTAAATATTATGGGTAAATATTAAGGTTTGATATTGCGCCTTGCGTTAGTTAACCATTGAAAGATGTCTTTGAATTTTTAAAGCATTTTAGAACGCTTATTTCTTCATTTTAAGCTTCTCAGAACACTTTATTTCGCATAGGCATACATAGTAAACTTTAGGGTCACGCTGTGTACCCCCTAACTGACCTATAAATATTTCCTGTGGTAGGGTACACTATTACCCTGTAATATAATAGGTGGTCCAATTTAAAAATTATAGGTCAATATTAAGGTCCGATACCGTGCCGTTAGTTAGCATAGAAAAATGTCTTTGAATTTTTAAAGCATTTTAGAACGCTTATTTCCTCATTTTAAGCTTCTCAGAACACTTTATTTCGCATAGGCATACATAGTAAAATTTAGGGTCACGCTGTGTACCCCCTAAATGACCTATAATTAATTCCTGTGGTAGGGTACACTATTACCCTGTAATATAATACGTGGTCCAATGTAAAAATTATAGGTCAATATTAAGTTCCGATACCGTGCCGTTAGTTAACATTGAAAAATGTCTTCGTATTTCCTTGTTTTAATGCACTATTTAAAATATACATAGTGTACCCCCTAATTGACCTATAATTATTTCCAGTGGTAGGGTACACTATTACCCTGTAATACAATACCTTGTTCAATTTAAATATTATGGGTCAATATTAAGGTTTGATATTGCGCCTTGCGTTAGTTAACCATTGAAAGATGTCTTTGAATTTTTAAAGCATTTTAGAACGCTTATTTCTTCATTTTATGCTTCTCAGAACACTTTATTTCGCATAGGCATACATAGTAAACTTTAGGGTCACGCTGTGTACCCCCTAATTGACCTATAATTATTTCCTGTGGTAGGGTACACTATTACCCTGTAATATAATAGGTGGTCCAATTTAAAAATTATAGGTCAATATTAAGGTCCGATACCGTGCCGTTAGTTAGCATAGAAAAATGTCTTTGAATTTTTAAAGCATTTTAGAACGCTTATTTCCTCATTTTAAGCTTCTCAGAACACTTTATTTCGCATAGGCATACATAGTAAACTTTAGGGTCACTCTGCGTACCCCCTAATTGACCTATAATTATTTCCTGTGGTAGGGTACACTATAACCCTGTAATATAATACGTGGTCCAATTTACAAATTATAGGTCAATATTAAGGTCCGATACCGTGCCGTTAGTTAACATAGAAAAGTGTCTTCGTATTTCCTTGTTTTAATGCACTATTTAAAATATACATAGTGTACCCCCTAATTGACCTATAATTATTTCCTGTGGTAGGGTACACTATTACCCTGTAATATAATACCTGGTCCAATTTAAATATTATGGGTCAATATTAAGGTCTGATATTGCGCCTTGCGTTAGTTAACCATTGAAAGATGTCTTTGAATTTTTAAAGCATTTTTGAACGCTTATTTCTTCATTTTAAGCATCTCAGAACACTCTATTTCGCATAGGCATACATAGTAAAATTTAGGGTCACGCTGTGTACCCCCTAAATGACCTATAATTATTTCCTGTGGTAGGGTACACTATTTCCCTGTAATATAATACGTGGTCCAATTTAAAAATTATAGGTCAATATTAAGGTCCGATACCGTGCCGTTAGTTAACATAGAAAAATGTCTTTGAATTTTTAAAGCATTTTAGAACGCTTATTTCCTCATTTTAAGCTTCTCAGAACACTTTATTTCGCATAGGCATACATAGTAAACTTTAGGGTCACTCTGTGTACCCCCTAATTGACCTATAATTATTTCCTGTGGTAGGGTACACTATAACCCTGTAATATAATACGTGGTCCAATTTAAAAATTATAGGTCAATATTAAGGTCCGATACCGTGCCGTTAGTTAACATAGAAAAGTGTCTTCGTATTTTCTTGTTTTAATGCACTATTTAAAACATACATAGTGTACCCCCTAATTGACCTATAATTATTTCCTGTTGTAGGGTACACTATTACCTTGTAATATAATACCTGGTCCAATTGAAATATTATGGTTCCATATTAAGGTCTGATATCGCGCCTTGCGTTAGTTAACCATTGAAAGATGTCTTTGAATTTTTAAAGCATTTTAGAACGCTTATTTCTTCATTTTAAGCTTCTCAGAACACTCTATTTCGCATAGGCATACATAGTAAATTTTAGGGTCATGCTGTGTACCACCTAATTGACCTATAATTATTTCCTGTGGTAAGGTACACTATTACCCTGTAATATAATACGTGGTACAATTTAAAAATTATAGGTCAATATTAAGGTCCGATACCGTGCCGTTAGTTAACATAGAAAAGTGTCTTCGTATTTCCTTGTTTTAATGCACTATTTAAAATATACATAGTGTACCCCCTAATTGACCTATAATTATTTCCTGTGGTAGGGTGCACTATTACCCTGTAATATAATACGTGGTCCAATTTAAAAATTATAGGTCAATATTAAGGTCCGATACCGTGCCGTTAGTTAACATAGAAAAATGTCTTTGAATTTTTAAAGCATTTTAGAACGCTTATTTCCTCATTTTAAGCTTCTCAGAACACTTTATTTCGCATAGGCATACATAGTAAACTTTAGGGTCACTCTGTGTACCCCCTAATTGACCTATAATTATTTCCTGTGGTAGGGTACACTATAACCCTGTAATATAATACGTGGTATAGTTTAAAAATTATAGGTCAATATTAAGGTCCGATACCGTGCCGTTAGTTAACATAGAAAAGTGTCTTCGTATTTCCATGTTTTAATGCACTATGTAAAATATACATAGTGTATCCCCTAATTGACCTATAATTATTTCCTGTTTTAGGGTACACTATTACCCTGTAATATAATACCTGGTCCAATTTAAATATTATGGGTCAATATTAAGGTCTGATATTGCGCCTTGCGTTAGTTAACCATTGAAAGATGTCTTTGAATTTTTAAAGCATTTTAGAACGCTTATTTCTTCATTTTAAGCATCTCAGAACACTCTATTTCGCATAGGCATACATAGTAAAATTTAGGGTCACGCTGTGTACCCCCTAAATGACCTATAATTATTTCCTGTGGTAGGGTACATTATTACCCTGTAATATAATACGTGGTCCAATTTGAAAATTATAGGTCAATATTAAGGTCCGATACCGTGCCGTTAGTTAACATAGAAAAATGTCTTTGAATTTTTAAAGCATTTTAGAACGCTTATTTCCTCATTTTAAGCTTCTCAGAACACTTTATTTCGCATAGGCATACATAGTAAAATTTAGGGTCACGCTGTGTACCCCCTAAATGACCTATAATTAATTCCTGTGGTAGGGTACACTATTACCCTGTAATATAATACGTGGTCCAATGTAAAAATTATAGGTCAATATTAAGTTCCGATACCGTGCCGTTAGTTAACATTGAAAAATGTCTTCGTATTTCTTTGTTTTAATGCACTATTTAAAATATACATAGTGTACCCCCTAATTGATCTATAATTATTTCCTGTGGTAGGGTACACTATTACCCTGTAATACAATACCTTGTTCAATTTAAATATTATGGGTCAATATTAAGGTTTGATATTGCGCCTTGCGTTAGTTAACCATTGAAAGATGTCTTTGAATTTTTAAAGCATTTTTGAACGCTTATTTCTTCATTTTAAGCATCTCAGAACACTCTATTTCGCATAGGCATACATAGTAAAATTTAGGGTCACGCTGTGTACCCCCTAAATGACTTATAATTATTTCCTGTGGTAGGGTACACTATTTCCCTGTAATATAATACGTGGTCCAATTTAAAAATTATAGGTCAATATTAAGGTCCGATACCGTGCCGTTAGTTAACATAGAAAAATGTCTTTGAATTTTTAAAGCATTTTAGAACGCTTATTTCCTCATTTTAAGCTTCTCAGAACACTTTATTTCGCATAGGCATACATAGTAAACTTTAGGGTCACTCTGTGTACCCCCTAATTGACCTATAATTATTTCCTGTGGTAGGGTACACTATAACCCTGTAATATAATACGTGGTCCAATTTAAAAATTATAGGTCAATATTAAGGTCCGATACCGTGCCGTTAGTTAACATAGAAAAGTGTCTTCGTATTTTCTTGTTTTAATGCACTATTTAAAACATACATAGTGTACCCCCTAATTGACCTATAATTATTTCCTGTTGTAGGGTACACTATTACCTTGTAATATAATACCTGGTCCAATTGAAATATTATGGTTCCATATTAAGGTCTGATATCGCGCCTTGCGTTAGTTAACCATTGAAAGATGTCTTTGAATTTTTAAAGCATTTTAGAACGCTTATTTCTTCATTTTAAGCTTCTCAGAACACTCTATTTCGCATAGGCATACATAGTAAATTTTAGGGTCATGCTGTGTACCACCTAATTGACCTATAATTATTTCCTGTGGTAAGGTACACTATTACCCTGTAATATAATACGTGGTACAATTTAAAAATTATAGGTCAATATTAAGGTCCGATACCGTGCCGTTAGTTAACATAGAAAAGTGTCTTCGTATTTCCTTGTTTTAATGCACTATTTAAAATATACATAGTGTACCCCCTAATTGACCTATAATTATTTCCTGTGGTAGGGTGCACTATTACCCTGTAATATAATACGTGGTCCAATTTAAAAATTATAGGTCAATATTAAGGTCCGATACCGTGCCGTTAGTTAACATAGAAAAATGTCTTTGAATTTTTAAAGCATTTTAGAACGCTTATTTCCTCATTTTAAGCTTCTCAGAACACTTTATTTCGCATAGGCATACATAGTAAACTTTAGGGTCACTCTGTGTACCCCCTAATTGACCTATAATTATTTCCTGTGGTAGGGTACACTATAACCCTGTAATATAATACGTGGTATAGTTTAAAAATTATAGGTCAATATTAAGGTCCGATACCGTGCCGTTAGTTAACATAGAAAAGTGTCTTCGTATTTCCATGTTTTAATGCACTATTTAAAATATACATAGTGTATCCCCTAATTGACCTATAATTATTTCCTGTTTTAGGGTACACTATTACCCTGTAATATAATACCTGGTCCAATTTAAATATTATGGGTCAATATTAAGGTCTGATATTGCGCCTTGCGTTAGTTAACCATTGAAAGATGTCTTTGAATTTTTAAAGCATTTTAGAACGCTTATTTCTTCATTTTAAGCATCTCAGAACACTCTATTTCGCATAGGCATACATAGTAAAATTTAGGGTCACGCTGTGTACCCCCTAAATGACCTATAATTATTTCCTGTGGTAGGGTACATTATTACCCTGTAGTATAATACGTGGTCCAATTTGAAAATTATAGGTCAATATTAAGGTCCGATACCGTGCCGTTAGTTAACATAGAAAAATGTCTTTGAATTTTTAAAGCATTTTAGAACGCTTATTTCCTCATTTTAAGCTTCTCAGAACACTTTATTTCGCATAGGCATACATAGTAAAATTTAGGGTCACGCTGTGTACCCCCTAAATGACCTATAATTAATTCCTGTGGTAGGGTACACTATTACCCTGTAATATAATACGTGGTCCAATGTAAAAATTATAGGTCAATATTAAGTTCCGATACCGTGCCGTTAGTTAACATTGAAAAATGTCTTCGTATTTCCTTGTTTTAATGCACTATTTAAAATATACATAGTGTACCCCCTAATTGATCTATAATTATTTCCTGTGGTAGGGTACACTATTACCCTGTAATACAATACCTTGTTCAATTTAAATATTATGGGTCAATATTAAGGTTTGATATTGCGCCTTGCGTTAGTTAACCATTGAAAGATGTCTTTGAATTTTTAAAGCATTTTAGAACGCTTATTTCTTCATTTTAAGCTTCTCAGAACACTTTATTTCGCATAGGCATACATAGTAAACTTTAGGGTCACGCTGTGTACCCCCTAATTGACCTATAATTATTTCCTGTGGTAGGGTACACTATTACCCTGTAATATAATAGGTGGTCCAATTTAAAAATTATAGGTCAATATTAAGGTCCGATACCGTGCCGTTAGTTAGCATAGAAAAATGTCTTTGAATTTTAAAAGCATTTTAGAACGCTTATTTCCTCATTTTAAGCTTCTCAGAACACTTTATTTCGCATAGGCATACATAGTAAACTTTAGGGTCACACTGTGTACCCCCTAATTGACCTATAATTATTTCCTGTTTTAGGGTACACTATTACCCTGTAATATAATACCTGGTCCAATTTAAATATTATGGGTCAATATTAAGGTCTGATATTGCGCCTTGCGTTAGTTAACCATTGGAAGATGTCTTTGAATTTTTAAAGCATTTTAGAACGCTTATTTCTTCTTTTTAAGCATCTCAGAACACTCTATTTCGCATAGGCATACATAGTAAAATTTAGGGTCACGCTGTGTACCCCCTAAATGACCTATAATTATTTCCTGTGGTAGGGTACACTATTACCCTGTAATATAATACGTGGTCCAATTTAAAAATTATAGGTCAATATTAAGGTCCGATACCGTGCCGTTAGTTAACATAGAAAAATGTCTTTGAATTTTTAAAGCATTTTAGAACGCTTATTTCCTCATTTTAAGCTTCTCAGAACACTTTATTTCGCATAGGCATACATAGTAAACTTTAGGGTCACGCTGTGTACCCCCTAATTGACCTATAATTATTTCCTTTGGTAGGGTACACTATTACCCTGTAATATAATACCTGGTCCAATTTAAATTTTATGGGTCAATATTAAGGTCTGATATTGCGCCTTGCGTTAGTTAACCATTGAAAGATGTCTTTGAATTTTTAAAGCATTTTAGAACGCTTATTTCTTCATTTTAAGCTTCTCAGAACACTCTATTTCGCATAGGCATACATAGTAAAATTTAGGGTCACGCTGTGTACCCCCTAAATGACCTATAATTATTTCCTGTGGTAGGGTACACTATTACCCTGTAATATAATACGTGGTCCAATTTAAAAATTATAGGTCAATATTAAGTTCCGATACCGTGCCGTTAGTTAACATTGAAAACTGTCTTCGTATTTCCTTGTTTTAATGCACTATTTAAAATATACATAGTGTACCCCCTAATTGACCTATAATTATTTCCTGTGGTAGGGTACACTATTACCCTGTAATACAATACCTTGTTCAATTTAAATATTATGGGTCAATATTAAGGTTTGATATTGCGCCTTGCGTAAGTTAACCATTGAAAGATGTCTTTGAATTTTTAAAGCATTTTAGAACGCTTATTTCTTCATTTTAAGCTTCTCAGAACACTTTATTTCGCATAGGCATACATAGTAAACTTTAGGGTCACGCTGTGTACCCCCTAATTGACCTATAATTATTTCCTGTGGTAGGGTACACTATTACCCTGTAAGATAATAGGTGGTCCAATTTAAAAATTATAGGTCAATATTAAGGTCCGATACCGTGCCGTTAGTTAGCATAGAAAAATGTCTTTGAATTTTAAAAGCATTTTAGAACGCTTATTTCCTCATTTTAAGCTTCTCAGAACACTTTATTTCGCATAGGCATACATAGTAAACTTTAGGGTCACACTGTGTACCCCCTAATTGACCTATAATTATTTCCTGTTTTAGGGTGCACTATTACCCTGTAATATAATACCTGGTCCAATTTAAATATTATGGGTCAATATTAAGGTCTGATATTGCGCCTTGCGTTAGTTAACCATTGGAAGATGTCTTTGAATTTTTAAAGCATTTTAGAACGCTTATTTCTTCTTTTTAAGCATCTCAGAACACTCTATTTCGCATAGGCATACATAGTAAAATTTAGGGTCACTCTGTGTACCCCCTAAATGACCTATAATTATTTCCTGTGGTAGGGTACACTATTACCCTGTAATATAATACGTGGTCCAATTTAAAAATTATAGGTCAATATTAAGGTCCGATACCGTGCCGTTAGTTAACATAGAAAAATGTCTTTGAATTTTTAAAGCATTTTAGAACGCTTATTTCCTCATTTTAAGCTTCTCAGAACACTTTATTTCGCATAGGCATACATAGTAAACTTTAGGGTCACGCTGTGTACCCCCTAAATGACCTATAATTATTTCCTGTGGTAGGGTACACTATTACCCTGTAATATAATACGTGGTCCAATTTAAAAATTATAGGTCAATATTAAGTTCCGATACCGTGCCGTTAGTTAACATTGAAAACTGTCTTCGTATTTCCTTGTTTTAATGCACTATTTAAAATATACATAGTGTACCCCCTAATTGACCTATAATTATTTCCTGTGGTAGGGTACACTATTACCCTGTAATACAATACCTTGTTCAATTTAAATATTATGGGTCAATATTAAGGTTTGATATTGCGCCTTGCGTAAGTTAACCATTGAAAGATGTCTTTGAATTTTTAAAGCATTTTAGAACGCTTATTTCTTCATTTTAAGCTTCTCAGAACACTTTATTTCGCATAGGCATACATAGTAAACTTTAGGGTCACGCTGTGTACCCCCTAATTGACCTATAATTATTTCCTGTGGTAGGGTACACTATTACCCTGTAATATAATAGGTGGTCCAATTTAAAAATTATAGGTCAATATTAAGGTCCGATACCGTGCCGTTAGTTAGCATAGAAAAATGTCTTTGAATTTTAAAAGCATTTTAGAACGCTTATTTCCTCATTTTAAGCTTCTCAGAACACTTTATTTCGCATAGGCATACATAGTAAACTTTAGGGTCACACTGTGTACCCCCTAATTGACCTATAATTATTTCCTGTTTTAGGGTACACTATTACCCTGTAATATAATACCTGGTCCAATTTAAATATTAGGGGTCAATATTAAGGTCTGATATTGCGCCTTGCGTTAGTTAACCATTGGAAGATGTCTTTGAATTTTTAAAGCATTTTAGAACGCTTATTTCTTCATTTTAAGCTTCTCAGAACACTCTATTTCGCATAGGCATACATAGTAAAATTTAGGGTCACGCTGTGTACCCCCTAAATGACCTATAATTATTTCCTGTGGTAGGGTACACTATTACCCTGTAATATAATACGTGGTCCAATTTAAAAATTATAGGTCAATATTAAGTTCCGATACCGTGCCGTTAGTTAACATTGAAAACTGTCTTCGTATTTCCTTGTTTTAATGCACTATTTAAAATATACATAGTGTACCCCCTAATTGACCTATAATTATTTCCTGTGGTAGGGTACACTATTACCCTGTAATACAATACCTTGTTCAATTTAAATATTATGGGTCAATATTAAGGTTTGATATTGCGCCTTGCGTAAGTTAACCATTGAAAGATGTCTTTGAATTTTTAAAGCATTTTAGAACGCTTATTTCTTCATTTTAAGCTTCTCAGAACACTTTATTTCGCATAGGCATACATAGTAAACTTTAGGGTCACGCTGTGTACCCCCTAATTGACCTATAATTATTTCCTGTGGTAGGGTACACTATTACCCTGTAATATAATAGGTGGTCCAATTTAAAAATTATAGGTCAATATTAAGGTCCGATACCGTGCCGTTAGTTAGCATAGAAAAATGTCTTTGAATTTTAAAAGCATTTTAGAACGCTTATTTCCTCATTTTAAGCTTCTCAGAACACTTTATTTCGCATAGGCATACATAGTAAACTTTAGGGTCACACTGTGTAACCCCTAATTGACCTATAATTATTTCCTTTGGAAGGGTACACTATTACCCTGTAATATAATACCTGGTCCAATTTAAATATTATGGGTCAATATTAAGGTCTGATATTGTGCCTTGCGTTATTTAACCATTGAAAGATGTCTTTGAATTTTTAAAGCATTTTAGAACGCTTATTTCTTCATTTTAAGCTTCTCAGAACACTCTATTTCCCATAGGCATACATAGTAAAATTTAGGGTCACGCTGTGTACCCCCTAAATGACCTATAATTATTTCCTGTGGTAGGGTACACTATTACCCTGTAATATAATACGTGGTCCAATTTAAAAATTATAGGTCAATATTAAGTTCCGATACCGTGCCGTTAGTTAACATTGAAAAATGTCTTCGTATTTCCTTGTTTTAATGCACTATTTAAAATACACATAGTGTACCCCCTAATTGACCTATAATTATTTCCTGTGGTAGGGTACACTATTACCCTGTAATACAATACCTGGTTCAATTTAAATATTATGGGTCAATATTAAGGTTTGATATTGCGCCTTGCGTTAGTTAACCATTGAAAGATGTCTTTGAATTTTTAAAGCATTTTAGAACGCTTATTTCTTCATTTTAAGCTTCTCAGAACACTTTATTTCGCATAGGCATACATAGTAAACTTTAGGGTCACGCTGTGTACCCCCTAATTGACCTATAATTATTTCCTGTGGTAGGGTACACTATTACCCTGTAATATAATAGGTGGTCCAATTTAAAAATTATAGGTCAATATTAAGGTCCGATACCGTGCCGTTAGTTAGCATAGAAAAATGTCTTTGAATTTTTAAAGCATTTTAGAACGTTTATTTCCTCATTTTAAGCTTCTCAGAACACTTTATTTCGCATAGGCATACATAGTAAACTTTAGGGTCACTCTGCGTACCCCCTAATTGACCTATAATTATTTCCTGTGGTAGGGTACACTATAACCCTGTAATATAATACGTGGTCCAATTTAAAAATTATAGGTCAATATTAATTTCCGATACCGTGCCGTTAGTTAACATAGAAAAGTGTCTTCGTATTTCCTTGTTTTAATGCACTATTTAAAATATACATAGTGTACCCCCTAATTGACCTATAATTATTTCCTGTGGTAGGGTACACTATTACCCTGTAATATAATACCTGGTCCAATTTAAATATTATGGGTCAATATTAAGGTCTGATATTGCGCCTTGCGTTAGTTAACCATTGAAAGATGTCTTTGAATTTTTAAAGCATTTTTGAATGCTTATTTCTTCATTTTAAGCATCTCAGAACACTCTATTTCGCATAGGCATACATAGTAAAATTTAGGGTCACGCTGTGTACCCCCTAAATGACCTATAATTATTTCCTGTGGTAGGGTACATTATTACCCTGTAATATAATACGTGGTCCAATTTAAAAATTATAGGTCAATATTAAGGTCCGATACCGTGCCGTTAGTTAACATAGAAAAATGTCTTTGAATTTTTAAAGCATTTTAGAACGCTTATTTCCTCATTTTAAGCTTCTCAGAACACTTTATTTCGCATAGGCATACATAGTAAAATTTAGGGTCACGCTGTGTACCCCCTAAATGACCTATAATTAATTCCTGTGGTAGGGTACACTATTACCCTGTAATATAATACGTGGTCCAATGTAAAAATTATAGGTCAATATTAAGTTCCGATACCGTGCCGTTAGTTAACATTGAAAAATGTCTTCGTATTTCCTTGTTTTAATGCACTATTTAAAATATACATAGTGTACCCCCTAATTGACCTATAATTATTTCCTGTGGTAGGGTACACTATTACCCTGTAATACAATACCTTGTTCAATTTAAATATTATGGGTCAATATTAAGGTTTGATATTGCGCCTTGCGTAAGTTAACCATTGAAAGATGTCTTTGAATTTTTAAAGCATTTTAGAACGCTTATTTCTTCATTTTAAGCTTCTCAGAACACTTTATTTCGCATAGGCATACATAGTAAACTTTAGGGTCACGCTGTGTACCCCCTAATTGACCTATAATTATTTCCTGTGGTAGGGTACACTATTACCCTGTAATATAATAGGTGGTCCAATTTAAAAATTATAGGTCAATATTAAGGTCCGATACCGTGCCGTTAGTTAGCATAGAAAAATGTCTTTGAATTTTAAAAGCATTTTAGAACGCTTATTTCCTCATTTTAAGCTTCTCAGAACACTTTATTTCGCATAGGCATACATAGTAAACTTTAGGGTCACACTGTGTACCCCCTAATTGACCTATAATTATTTCCTGTTTTAGGGTACACTATTACCCTGTAATATAATACCTGGTCCAATTTAAATTTTATGGGTCAATATTAAGGTCTGATATTGCGCCTTGCGTTAGTTAACCATTGAAAGATGTCTTTGAATTTTTAAAGCATTTTAGAACGCTTATTTCTTCATTTTAAGCTTCTCAGAACACTCTATTTCGCATAGGCATACATAGTAAAATTTAGGGTCACGCTGTGTACCCCTTAAATGACCTATAATTATTTCCTGTGGTAGGGTACACTATTACCCTGTAATATAATACGTGGTCCAATTTAAAAATTATAGGTCAATATTAAGTTCCGATACCGTGCCGTTAGTTAACATTGAAAACTGTCTTCGTATTTCCTTGTTTTAATGCACTATTTAAAATATACATAGTGTACCCCCTAATTGACCTATAATTATTTCCTGTGGTAGGGTACACTATTACCCTGTAATACAATACCTTGTTCAATTTAAATATTATGGGTCAATATTAAGGTTTGATATTGCGCCTTGCGTAAGTTAACCATTGAAAGATGTCTTTGAATTTTTAAAGCATTTTAGAACGCTTATTTCTTCATTTTAAGCTTCTCAGAACACTTTATTTCGCATAGGCATACATAGTAAACTTTAGGGTCACGCTGTGTACCCCCTAATTGACCTATAATTATTTCCTGTGGTAGGGTACACTATTACCCTGTAATATAATAGGTGGTCCAATTTAAAAATTATAGGTCAATATTAAGGTCCGATACCGTGCCGTTAGTTAGCATAGAAAAATGTCTTTGAATTTTAAAAGCATTTTAGAACGCTTATTTCCTCATTTTAAGCTTCTCAGAACACTTTATTTCGCATAGGCATACATAGTAAACTTTAGGGTCACACTGTGTACCCCCTAATTAACCTATAATTATTTCCTTTGGAAGGGTACACTATTACCCTGTAATATAATACCTGGTCCAATTTAAATATTATGGGTCAATATTAAGGTCTGATATTGCGCCTTGCGTTATTTAACCATTGAAAGATGTCTTTGAATTTTTAAAGCATTTTAGAACGCTTATTTCTTCATTTTAAGCTTCTCAGAACACTCTATTTCCCATAGGCATACATAGTAAAATTTAGGGTCACGCTGTGTACCCCCTAAATGACCTATAATTATTTCCTGTGGTAGGGTACACTATTACCCTGTAATATAATACGTGGTCCAATTTAAAAATTATAGGTCAATATTAAGTTCCGATACCGTGCCGATAGTTAACATTGAAAAATGTCTTCGTATTTCCTTGTTTTAATGCACTATTTAAAATACACATAGTGTACCCCCTAATTGACCTATAATTATTTCCTGTGGTAGGGTACACTATTACCCTGTAATACAATACCTGGTTCAATTTAAATATTATGGGTCAATATTAAGGTTTGATATTGCGCCTTGCGTTAGTTAACCATTGAAAGATGTCTTTGAATTTTTAAAGCATTTTAGAACGCTTATTTCTTCATTTTAAGCTTCTCAGAACACTTTATTTCGCATAGGCATACATAGTAAACTTTAGGGTCACGCTGTGTACCCCCTAATTGACCTATAATTATTTCCTGTGGTAGGGTACACTATTACCCTGTAATATAATAGGTGGTCCAATTTAAAAATTATAGGTCAATATTAAGGTCCGATACCGTGCCGTTAGTTAGCATAGAAAAATGTCTTTGAATTTTTAAAGCATTTTAGAACGCTTATTTCCTCATTTTAAGCTTCTCAGAACACTTTATTTCGCATAGGCATACATAGTAAACTTTAGGGTCACTCTGCGTACCCCCTAATTGACCTATAATTATTTCCTGTGGTAGGGTACACTATAACCCTGTAATATAATACGTGGTCCAATTTAAAAATTATAGGTCAATATTAATTTCCGATACCGTGCCGTTAGTTAACATAGAAAAGTGTCTTCGTATTTCCTTGTTTTAATGCACTATTTAAAATATACATAGTGTACCCCCTAATTGACCTATAATTATTTCCTGTGGTAGGGTACACTATTACCCTGTAATATAATACCTGGTCCAATTTAAATATTATGGGTCAATATTAAGGTCTGATATTGCGCCTTGCGTTAGTTAACCATTGAAAGATGTCTTTGAATTTTTAAAGCATTTTTGAATGCTTATTTCTTCATTTTAAGCATCTCAGAACACTCTATTTCGCATAGGCATACATAGTAAAATTTAGGGTCACGCTGTGTACCCCCTAAATGACCTATAATTATTTCCTGTGGTAGGGTACATTATTACCCTGTAATATAATACGTGGTCCAATTTAAAAATTATAGGTCAATATTAAGGTCCGATACCGTGCCGTTAGTTAACATAGAAAAATGTCTTTGAATTTTTAAAGCATTTTAGAACGCTTATTTCCTCATTTTAAGCTTCTCAGAACACTTTATTTCGCATAGGCATACATAGTAAAATTTAGGGTCACGCTGTGTACCCCCTAAATGACCTATAATTAATTCCTGTGGTAGGGTACACTATTACCCTGTAATATAATACGTGGTCCAATGTAAAAATTATAGGTCAATATTAAGTTCCGATACCGTGCCGTTAGTTAACATTGAAAAATGTCTTCGTATTTCCTTGTTTTAATGCACTATTTAAAATATACATAGTGAACCCCCTAATTGACCTATAATTATTTCCTGTGGTAGGGTACACTATTACCCTGTAATACAATACCTTGTTCAATTTAAATATTATGGGTCAATATTAAGGTTTGATATTGCGCCTTGCGTAAGTTAACCATTGAAAGATGTCTTTGAATTTTTAAAGCATTTTAGAACGCTTATTTCTTCATTTTAAGCTTCTCAGAACACTTTATTTCGCATAGGCATACATAGTAAACTTTAGGGTCACGCTGTGTACCCCCTAATTGACCTATAATTATTTCCTGTGGTAGGGTACACTATTACCCTGTAATATAATAGGTGGTCCAATTTAAAAATTATAGGTCAATATTAAGGTCCGATACCGTGCCGTTAGTTAGCATAGAAAAATGTCTTTGAATTTTAAAAGCATTTTAGAACGCTTATTTCCTCATTTTAAGCTTCTCAGAACACTTTATTTCGCATAGGCATACATAGTAAACTTTAGGGTCACACTGTGTACCCCCTAATTGACCTATAATTATTTCCTGTTTTAGGGTACACTATTACCCTGTAATATAATACCTGGTCCAATTTAAATATTATGGGTCAATATTAAGGTCTGATATTGCGCCTTGCGTTAGTTAACCATTGGAAGATGTCTTTGAATTTTTAAAGCATTTTAGAACGCTTATTTCTTCTTTTTAAGCATCTCAGAACACTCTATTTCGCATAGGCATACATAGTAAAATTTAGGGTCACGCTGTGTACCCCCTAAATGACCTATAATTATTTCCTGTGGTAGGGTACACTATTACCCTGTAATATAATACGTGGTCCAATTTAAAAATTATAGGTCAATATTAAGGTCCGATACCGTGCCGTTAGTTAACATAGAAAAATGTCTTTGAATTTTTAAAGCATTTTAGAACGCTTATTTCCTCATTTTAAGCTTCTCAGAACACTTTATTTCGCATAGGCATACATAGTAAACTTTAGGGTCACGCTGTGTACCCCCTAATTGACCTATAATTATTTCCTTTGGTAGGGTACACTATTACCCTGTAATATAATACCTGGTCCAATTTAAATATTATGGGTCAATATTAAGGTCTGATATTGCGCCTTGCGTTATTTAACCATTGAAAGATGTCTTTGAATTTTTAAACCATTTTAGAACGCTTATTTCTTCATTTTAAGCTTCTCAGAACACTCTATTTCCCATAGGCATACATAGTAAAATTTAGGGTCACGCTGTGTACCCCCTAAATGACCTATAATTATTTCCTGTGGTAGGGTACACTATTACCCTGTAATATAATACGTGGTCCAATTTAAAAATTATAGGTCAATATTAAGTTCCGATACCGTGCCGTTAGTTAACATTGAAAAATGTCTTCGTATTTCCTTGTTTTAATGCACTATTTAAAATACACATAGTGTACCCCCTAATTGACCTATAATTATTTCCTGTGGTAGGGTACACTATTACCCTGTAATACAATACCTGGTTCAATTTAAATATTATGGGTCAATATTAAGGTTTGATATTGCGCCTTGCGTTAGTTAACCATTGAAAGATGTCTTTGAATTTTTAAAGCATTTTAGAACGCTTATTTCTTCATTTTAAGCTTCTCAGAACACTTTATTTCGCATAGGCATACATAGTAAACTTTAGGGTCACGCTGTGTACCCCCTAATTGACCTATAATTATTTCCTGTGGTAGGGTACACTATTACCCTGTAATATAATAGGTGGTCCAATTTAAAAATTATAGGTCAATATTAAGGTCCGATACCGTGCCGTTAGTTAGCATAGAAAAATGTCTTTGAATTTTTAAAGCATTTTAGAACGCTTATTTCCTCATTTTAAGCTTCTCAGAACACTTTATTTCGCATAGGCATACATAGTAAACTTTAGGGTCACTCTGCGTACCCCCTAATTGACCTATAATTATTTCCTGTGGTAGGGTACACTATAACCCTGTAATATAATACGTGGTCCAATTTAAAAATTATAGGTCAATATTAATTTCCGATACCGTGCCGTTAGTTAACATAGAAAAGTGTCTTCGTATTTCCTTGTTTTAATGCACTATTTAAAATATACATAGTGTACCCCCTAATTGACCTATAATTATTTCCTGTGGTAGGGTACACTATTACCCTGTAATATAATACCTGGTCCAATTTAAATATTATGGGTCAATATTAAGGTCTGATATTGCGCCTTGCGTTAGTTAACCATTGAAAGATGTCTTTGAATTTTTAAAGCATTTTTGAACGCTTATTTCTTCATTTTAAGCATCTCAGAACACTCTATTTCGCATAGGCATACATAGTAAAATTTAGGGTCACGCTGTGTACCCCCTAAATGACCTATAATTATTTCCTGTGGTAGGGTACATTATTACCCTGTAATATAATACGTGGTCCAATTTAAAAATTATAGGTCAATATTAAGGTCCGATACCGTGCCGTTAGTTAACATAGAAAAATGTCTTTGAATTTTTAAAGCATTTTAGAACGCTTATTTCCTCATTTTAAGCTTCTCAGAACACTTTATTTCGCATAGGCATACATAGTAAAATTTAGGGTCACGCTGTGTACCCCCTAAATGACCTATAATTAATTCCTGTGGTAGGGTACACTATAACCCTGTAATATAATACGTGGTCCAATTTAAAAATTATAGGTCAATATTAATTTCCGATACCGTGCCGTTAGTTAACATAGAAAAGTGTCTTCGTATTTCCTTGTTTTAATGCACTATTTAAAATATACATAGTGTACCCCCTAATTGACCTATAATTATTTCCTGTGGTAGGGTACACTATTACCCTGTAATATAATACCTGGTCCAATTTAAATATTATGGGTCAATATTAAGGTCTGATATTGCGCCTTGCGTTAGTTAACCATTGAAAGATGTCTTTGAATTTTTAAAGCATTTTTGAACGCTTATTTCTTCATTTTAAGCATCTCAGAACACTCTATTTCGCATAGGCATACATAGTAAAATTTAGGGTCACGCTGTGTACCCCCTAAGTGACCTATAATTATTTCCTGTGGTAGGGTACATTATTACCCTGTAATATAATACGTGGTCCAATTTAAAAATTATAGGTCAATATTAAGGTCCGATACCGTGCCGTTAGTTAACATAGAAAAATGTCTTTGAATTTTTAAAGCATTTTAGAACGCTTATTTCCTCATTTTAAGCTTCTCACAACACTTTATTTCGCATTGGCATACATAGTAAAATTTAGGGTCACGCTGTGTACCCCCTAAATGACATATAATTAATTCCTGTGGTAGGGTACACTATTACCCTGTAATATAATACGTGGTCCAATGTAAAAATTATAGGTCAATATTAAGTTCCGATACCGTGCCGTTAGTTAACATTGAAAAATGTCTTCGTATTTCCTTGTTTTAATGCACTATTTAAAATATACATAGTGTACCCCCTAATTGACCTATAATTATTTCCTGTGGTAGGGTACACTATTACCCTGTAATACAATACCTTGTTCAATTTAAATATTATGGGTCAATATTAAGGTTTGATATTGCGCCTTGCGTTAGTTAACCATTGAAAGATGTCTTTGAATTTTTAAAGCATTTTAGAACGCTTATTTCTTCATTTTAAGCTTCTCAGAACACTTTATTTCGCATAGGCATACATAGTAAACTTTAGGGTCACGCTGTGTACCCCCTAATTGACCTATAATTATTTCCTGTGGTAGGGTACACTATTACCCTGTAATATAATAGGTGGTCCAATTTAAAAATTATAGGTCAATATTAAGGTCCGATACCGTGCCGTTAGTTAGCATAGAAAGATGTCTTTGAATTTTAAAAGCATTTTAGAACGCTTATTTCCTCATTTTAAGCTTCTCAGAACACTTTATTTCGCATAGGCATACATAGTAAACTTTAGGGTCACACTGTGTACCCCCTAATTGACCTATAATTATTTCCTGTTTTAGGGTACACTATTACCCTGTAATATAATACCTGGTCCAATTTAAATATTATGGGTCAATATTAAGGTCTGATATTGCGCCTTGCGTTAGTTAACCATTGGAAGATGTCTTTGAATTTTTAAAGCATTTTAGAACGCTTATTTCTTCTTTTTAAGCATCTCAGAACACTCTATTTCGCATAGGCATACATAGTAAAATTTAGGTTCACGCTGTGTACCCCCTAATTGACCTATAATTATTTCCTGTGGTAGGGTACACTATTACCCTGTAATATAATAGGTGGTCCAATTTAAAAATTATAGGTCAATATTAAGGTCCGATACCGTGCCGTTAGTTAACATAGAAAAATGTCTTTGAATTTTTAAAGCATTTTAGAACGCTTATTTCCTCATTTTAAGCTTCTCAGAACACTTTATTTCGCATAGGCATACATAGTAAACTTTAGGGTCACGCTGTGTACCCCCTAATTGACCTATAATTATTTCCTTTGGTAGGGTATACTATTACCCTGTAATATAAAACCTGGTCCAATTTAAATTTTATGGGTCAATATTAAGGTCTGATATTGCGCCTTGCGTTAGTTAACCATTGAAAGATGTCTTTGAATTTTTAAAGCATTTTAGAACGCTTATTTCTTCATTTTAAGCTTCTCAGAACACTCTATTTCGCATAGGCATACATAGTA
Source organism: Parasteatoda tepidariorum (assembly GCF_982258835.1). Lineage (NCBI taxonomy): Eukaryota > Metazoa > Arthropoda > Arachnida > Araneae > Theridiidae > Parasteatoda > Parasteatoda tepidariorum. Next base: position 184,277 of record NW_028257370.1, read on the forward strand.
AAATTTAGGGTCACGCTGTGTACCCCCTAAATGACCTATAATTATTTCCTGTGGTAGGGTACACTATTACCCTGTAATATAATACGTGGTCCAATTTAAAAATTATAGGTCAATATTAAGTTCCGATACCGTGCCGTTAGTTAACATTGAAAACTGTCTTCGTATTTCCTTGTTTTAATGCACTATTTAAAATATACATAGTGTACCCCCTAATTGACCTATAATTATTTCCTGTGGTAGGGTACACTATTACCCTGTAATACAATACCTTGTTCAATTTAAATATTATGGGTCAATATTAAGGTTTGATATTGCGCCTTGCGTAAGTTAACCATTGAAAGATGTCTTTGAATTTTTAAAGCATTTTAGAACGCTTATTTCTTCATTTTAAGCTTCTCAGAACACTTTATTTCGCATAGGCATACATAGTAAACTTTAGGGTCACGCTGTGTACCCCCTAATTGACCTATAATTATTTCCTGTGGTAGGGTACACTATTACCCTGTAATATAATACGTGGTCCAAATTAAAAATTATAGGTCAATATTAAGTTCCAATACCGTGCCGTTAGTTAACATTGAAAAATGTCTTCGTATTTCCTTGTTTTAATGCACTATTTAAAATACACATAGTGTACCCCCTAATTGACCTATAATTATTTCCTGTGGTAGGGTACACTATTACCCTGTAATACAATACCTGGTTCAATTTAAATATTATGGGTCAATATTAAGGTTTGATATTGCGCCTTGCGTTAGTTAACCATTGAAAGATGTCTTTGAATTTTTAAAGCATTTTAGAACGCTTATTTCTTCATTTTAAGCTTCTCAGAACAGTTTATTTCGCATAGGCATACATAGTAAACTTTAGGGTCACGCTGTGTACCCCCTAATTGACCTATAATTATTTCCTGTGGTAGGGTACACTATTACCCTGTAATATAATAGGTGGTCCAATTTAAAAATTATAGGTCAATATTAAGGTCCGATACCGTGCCGTTAGTTAGCATAGAAAAATGTCTTTGAATTTTTAAAGCATTTTAGAACGCTTATTTCCTCATTTTAAGCTTCTCAGAACACTTTATTTCGCATAGGCATACATAGTAAACTTTAGGGTCACTCTGCGTACCCCCTAATTGACCTATAATTATTTCCTGTGGTAGGGTACACTATAACCCTGTAATATAATACGTGGTCCAATTTAAAAATTATAGGTCAATATTAATTTCCGATACCGTGCCGTTAGTTAACATAGAAAAGTGTCTTCGTATTTCCTTGTTTTAATGCACTATTTGAAATATACATAGTGTACCCCCTAATTGACCTATAATTATTTCCTGTGGTAGGGTACACTATTACCCTGTAATATAATACCTGGTCCAATTTAAATATTATGGGTCAATATTAAGGTCTGATATTGCGCCTTGCGTTAGTTACCCATTGAAAGATGTCTTTGAATTTTTAAAGCATTTTTGAACGCTTATTTCTTCATTTTAAGCATCTCAGAACACTCTATTTCGCATAGGCATACATAGTAAATTTTAGGGTCACGCTGTGTACCCCCTAAATGACCTATAATTATTTCCTGTGGTAGGGTACATTATTACCCTGTAATATATTACGTGGTCCAATTTAAAAATTATAGGTCAATATTAAGGTCCGATACCGTGCCGTTAGTTAACATAGAAAAATGTCTTTGAATTTTTAAAGCATTTTAGAACGCTTATTTCCTCATTTTAAGCTTCTCAGAACACTTTATTTCGCATAGGCATACATAGTAAAATTTAGGGTCACGCTGTGTACCCCCTAAATGACCTATAATTAATTCCTGTGGTAGGGTACACTATTACCCTGTAATATAATACGTGGTCCAATGTAAAAATTATAGGTCAATATTAAGTTCCGATACCGTGCCGTTAGTTAACATTGAAAAATGTCTTCGTATTTCCTTGTTTTAATGCACTATTTAAAATATACATAGTGTACCCCCTAATTGACCTATAATTATTTCCTGTGGTAGGGTACACTATTACCCTGTAATACAATACCTTGTTCAATTTAAATATTATGGGTCAATATTAAGGTTTGATATTGCGCCTTGCGTTAGTTAACCATTGAAAGATGTCTTTGAATTTTTAAAGCATTTTAGAACGCTTATTTCTTCATTTTAAGCTTCTCAGAACACTTTATTTCGCATAGGCATACATAGTAAACTTTAGGGTCACGCTGTGTACCCCCTAATTGACCTATAATTATTTCCTGTGGTAGGGTACACTATTACCCTGTAATATAATAGGTGGTCCAATTTAAAAATTATAGGTCAATATTAAGGTCCGATACCGTGCCGTTAGTTAGCATAGAAAAATGTCTTTGAATTTTAAAAGCATTTTAGAACGCTTATTTCCTCATTTTAAGCTTCTCAGAACACTTTATTTCGCATAGGCATACATAGTAAACTTTAGGGTCACACTGTGTACCCCCTAATTGACCTATAATTATTTCCTGTGGTAGGGTACACTATTACCCTGTAATATAATACGTGGTCCAATTTAAAAATTATGGGTCAATATTAAGGTCCGATACCGTGCCGTTAGTTAACATAGAAAAGTGTCTTCGTATTTCCTTGTTTTAATGCACAATTTAAAATATACATAGTGTACCCCCTAATTGACCTATAATTATTTCCTGTGGTAGGGTACACTATTACCCTGTAATATAATACCTGGTCCAATTTAAATATTATGGGTCAATATTAAGGTCTGATATTGCGCCTTGCGCTAGTTAACCATTGAAAGATGTCTTTGAATTTTTAAAGCATTTTAGAACGCTTATTTCTTCATTTTAAGCTTCTCAGAACACTCTATTTCGCATAAGCATACATAGTAAAATTTAGGGTCACGCTGTGTACCCCCTAAATGACCTATAAATATTTCCTGTGGTAGGGTACACTATTACCCTGTAATATAATACGTGGTCCAATTTAAAAATTATAGGTCAATATTAAGGTCCGATACCGTGCCGTTAGTTAACATTGAAAAATGTCTTTGAATTTTTAAAGCATTTTAGAACGCTTATTTCCTCATTTTAAGCTTCTCAGAACACTTTATTTCGCATAGGCATACATAGTAAACTTTAGGGTCACGCTGTGTACCCCCTAATTGACCTATAATTATTTCCTGTGGTAGGATACACTATAACCCTGTAATATAATACGTGGTCCAATTTAAAAATTATAGGTCAATATTAAGGTCCGATACCGTGCCGTTAGTTAACATAGAAAAGTGTCTTCGTATTTCCTTGTTTTAATGCACTATTTAAAATATACATAGTGTACCCCCTAATTGACCTATAATTATTTCCTGTTTAAGGGTACACTATTACCCTGTAATATAATACCTGGTCCAATTTAAATATTATGGGTCAATATTAAGGTCTGATATTGCGCCTTGCGTTAGTTAACCATTGAAAGATGTCTTTGAATTTTTAAAGCATTTTAGAACGCTTATTTCTTCATTTTAAGCTTCTCAGAACACTCTATTTCGCATAGGCATACATAGTAAATTTTAGGGTCATGCTGTGTACCACCTAATTGACCTATAATTATTTCCTGTGGTAAGGTACACTATTACCCTGTAATATAATACGTGGTACAATTTAAAAATTATAGGTCAATATTAAGGTCCGATACCGCGCCGTTAGTTAACATAGAAAAGTGTCTTCGTATTTCCTTGTTTTAATGCACTATTTAAAATATACATAGTGTACCCCCTAATTGACCTATAATTATTTCCTGTGGTAGGGTGCACTATTACCCTGTAATATAATACCTGGTCCAATTTAAATATTATGGGTCAATATTAAGGTCTGATATTGCGCCTTGCGCTAGTTAACCATTGAAAGATGTCTTTGAATTTTTAAAGCATTTTAGAACGCTTATTTCTTCATTTTAAGCTTCTCAGAACACTTTATTTCGCATAGGCATACATAGTAAAATTTAGGGTCACGCTGTGTACCCCCTAAATGACCTATAATTATTTCCTGTGGTAGGGCACACTATTACCCTGTAATATAATACGTGGTCCAATTTAAAAATTATAGGTCAATATTAAGGTCCGATACCGTGCCGTTAGTTAACATAGAAAAATGTCTTTGAATTTTTAAAATATTTTAGAACGCTTATTTCCTCATTTTAAGCTTCTCAGAACACTTTATTTCGCATAGGCATACATAGTAAACTTTAGGGTCACTCTGTGTACCCCCTAATTGACCTATAATTATTTCCTGTGGTAGGGTACACTATAACCCTGTAATATAATACGTGGTCCAGTTTAAAAATTATAGGTCAATATTAAGGTCCGATACCGTGCCGTTAGTTAACATAGAAAAGTGTCTTCGTATTTCCTTGTTTTAATGCACTATTTAAAATATACATAGTGTACCCCCTAATTGACCTATAATTATTTCCTGTGGTAGGGTACACTATAACCCTGTAATATAATACGTGGTCCAATTTAAAAATTATAGGTCAATATTAAGGTCCGATACCGTGCCGTTAGTTAACATAGAAAAATGTCTTTGAATTTTTAAAGCATTTTAGAACGCTTATTTCCTCATTTTAAGCTTCTCAGAACACTTTATTTCGCATAGGCATACATAGTAAAATTTAGGGTCACGCTGTGTACCCCCTAAATGACCCATAATTAATTCCTGTGGTAGGGTACACTATTACCCTGTAATATAATACGTGGTCCAATGTAAAAATTATAGGTCAATATTAAGTTCCGATACCGTGCTGTTAGTTAACATTGAAAAATGTCGTCGTATTTCCTTGTTTTAATGCACTATTTAAAATATACATAGTGTACCCCCTAATTGACCTATAATTATTTCCTGTGGTAGGGTACACTATTACCCTGTAATACAATACCTTGTTCAATTTAAATATTATGGGTCAATATTAAGGTTTGATATTGCGCCTTGCGTTAGTTAACCATTGAAAGATGTCTTTGAATTTTTAAAGCATTTTAGAACGCTTATTTCTTCATTTTAAGCTTCTCAGAACACTTTATTTCGCATAGGCATACATAGTAAACTTTAGGGTCACGCTGTGTACCCCCTAATTGACCTATAATTATTTCCTGTGGTAGGGTACACTATTACCCTGTAATATAATAGGTGGTCCAATTTAAAAATTATAGGTCAATATTAAGGTCCGATACCGTGCCGTTAGTTAGCATAGAAAAATGTCTTTGAATTTTTAAAGCATTTTAGAAAGCTTATTTCCTCATTTTAAGCTTCTCAGAACACTTTATTTCGCATAGGCATACATAGTAAACTTTAGGGTCACTCTGCGTACCCCCTAATTGACCTATAATTATTTCCTGTGATAGGGTACACTATAACCCTGTAATATAATACGTGGTCCAATTTACAAATTATAGGTCAATATTAAGGTCCGATACCGTGCCGTTAGTTAACATAGAAAAGTGTCTTCGTATTTCCTTGTTTTAATGCACTATTTAAAATATAAATAGTGTACCCCCTAATTGACCTATAATTATTTCCTGTGGTAGGGTACACTATTACCCTGTAATACAATACCTTGTTCAATTTAAATATTATGGGTCAATATTAAGGTTTGATATTGCGCCTTGCGTTAGTTAACCATTGAAAGATGTCTTTGAATTTTTAAAGCATTTTAGAACGCTTATTTCTTCATTTTAAGCTTCTCAGAACACTTTATTTCGCATAGGCATACATATTAAACTTTAGGGTCACGCTGTGTACCCCCTAATTGACCTATAATTATTTCCTGTGGTAGGGTACACTATTACCCTGTAATATAATAGGTGGTCCAATTTAAAAATTATAGGTCAATATTAAGGTCCGATACCGTGCCGTTAGTTAGCATAGAAAAATGTCTTTGAATTTTTAAAGCATTTTAGAACGCTTATTTCCTCATTTTAAGCTTCTCAGAACACTTTATTTCGCATAGGCATACATAGTAAACTTTAGGGTCACTCTGTGTACCCCCTAATTGACCTATAATTATTTCCTGTGGTAGGGTACACTATAACCCTGTAATATAATACCTGGTCCAATTTAAATATTATGGGTCAATATTAAGGTCTGATATTGCGCCTTGCGTTAGTTAACCATTGAAAGATGTCTTTGAATTTTTAAAGCATTTTAGAACGCTTATTTCTTCATTTTAAGCTTCTCAGAACACTCTATTTCGCATAGGCATACATAGTAAATTTTAGGGTCATGCTGTGTACCACCTAATTGACCTATAATTATTTCCTGTGGTAAGGTACACTATTACCCTGTAATATAATACGTGGTACAATTTAAAAATTATAGGTCAATATTAAGGTCCGATACCGCGCCGTTAGTTAACATAGAAAAGTGTCTTCGTATTTCCTTGTTTTAATGCACTATTTAAAATATACATAGTGTACCCCCTAATTGACCTATAATTATTTCCTGTGGTAGGGTGCACTATTACCCTGTAATATAATACCTGGTCCAATTTAAATACTATGGGTCAATATTAAGGTCTGATATTGCGCCTTGCGCTAGTTAACCATTGAAAGATGTCTTTGAATTTTTAAAGCATTTTAGAACGCTTATTTCTTCATTTTAAGCTTCTCAGAACACTTTATTTCGCATAGGCATACATAGTAAAATTTAGGGTCACGCTGTGTACCCCCTAAATGACCTATAATTATTTCCTGTGGTAGGGCACACTATTACCCTGTAATATAATACGTGGTCCAATTTAAAAATTATAGGTCAATATTAAGGTCCGATACCGTGCCGTTAGTTAACATAGAAAAATGTCTTTGAATTTTTAAAATATTTTAGAACGCTTATTTCCTCATTTTAAGCTTCTCAGAACACTTTATTTCGCATAGGCATACATAGTAAACTTTAGGGTCACTCTGTGTACCCCCTAATTGACCTATAATTATTTCCTGTGGTAGGGTACACTATAACCCTGTAATATAATACGTGGTCCAGTTTAAAAATTATAGGTCAATATTAAGGTCCGATACCGTGCCGTTAGTTAACATAGAAAAGTGTCTTCGTATTTCCTTGTTTTAATGCACTATTTAAAATATACATAGTGTACCCCCTAATTGACCTATAATTATTTCCTGTGGTAGGGTACACTATAACCCTGTAATATAATACGTGGTCCAATTTAAAAATTATAGGTCAATATTAAGGTCCGATACCGTGCCGTTAGTTAACATAGAAAAATGTCTTTGAATTTTTAAAGCATTTTAGAACGCTTATTTCCTCATTTTAAGCTTCTCAGAACACTTTATTTCGCATAGGCATACATAGTAAAATTTAGGGTCACGCTGTGTACCCCCTAAATGACCCATAATTAATTCCTGTGGTAGGGTACACTATTACCCTGTAATATAATACGTGGTCCAATGTAAAAATTATAGGTCAATATTAAGTTCCGATACCGTGCTGTTAGTTAACATTGAAAAATGTCGTCGTATTTCCTTGTTTTAATGCACTATTTAAAATATACATAGTGTACCCCCTAATTGACCTATAATTATTTCCTGTGGTAGGGTACACTATTACCCTGTAATACAATACCTTGTTCAATTTAAATATTATGGGTCAATATTAAGGTTTGATATTGCGCCTTGCGTTAGTTAACCATTGAAAGATGTCTTTGAATTTTTAAAGCATTTTAGAACGCTTATTTCTTCATTTTAAGCTTCTCAGAACACTTTATTTCGCATAGGCATACATAGTAAACTTTAGGGTCACGCTGTGTACCCCCTAATTGACCTATAATTATTTCCTGTGGTAGGGTACACTATTACCCTGTAATATAATAGGTGGTCCAATTTAAAAATTATAGGTCAATATTAAGGTCCGATACCGTGCCGTTAGTTAGCATAGAAAAATGTCTTTGAATTTTTAAAGCATTTTAGAAAGCTTATTTCCTCATTTTAAGCTTCTCAGAACACTTTATTTCGCATAGGCATACATAGTAAACTTTAGGGTCACTCTGCGTCCCCCCTAATTGACCTATAATTATTTCCTGTGATAGGGTACACTATAACCCTGTAATATAATACGTGGTCCAATTTACAAATTATAGGTCAATATTAAGGTCCGATACCGTGCCGTTAGTTAACATAGAAAAGTGTCTTCGTATTTCCTTGTTTTAATGCACTATTTAAAATATAAATAGTGTACCCCCTAATTGACCTATAATTATTTCCTGTGGTAGGGTACACTATTACCCTGTAATACAATACCTTGTTCAATTTAAATATTATGGGTCAATATTAACGTTTGATATTGCGCCTTGCGTTAGTTAACCATTGAAAGATGTCTCTGAATTTTTAAAGCATTTTAGAACGCTTATTTCTTCATTTTAAGCTTCTCAGAACACTTTATTTCGCATAGGCATACATATTAAACTTTAGGGTCACGCTGTGTACCCCCTAATTGACCTATAATTATTTCCTGTGGTAGGGTACACTATTACCCTGTAATATAATAGGTGGTCCAATTTAAAAATTATAGGTCAATATTAAGGTCCGATACCGTGCCGTTAGTTAGCATAGAAAAATGTCTTTGAATTTTTAAAGCATTTTAGAACGCTTATTTCCTCATTTTAAGCTTCTCAGAACACTTTATTTCGCATAGGCATACATAGTAAACTTTAGGGTCACTCTGTGTACCCCCTAATTGACCTATAATTATTTCCTGTGGTAGGGTACACTATAACCCTGTAATATAATACGTGGTCCAATTTAAAAATTATAGGTCAATATTAAGGTCCGATACCGTGCCGTTAGTTAACATAGAAAAGTGTCTTCGTATTTCCTTGTTTTAATGCTCTATTTAAAATATAAATAGTGTACCCCCTAATTGACCTATAATTATTTCCTGTGGTAGGGTACACTATTACCCTGTAATACAATACCTTGTTCAATTTAAATATTATGGGTCAATATTAAGGTTTGATATTGCGCCTTGCGTTAGTTAACCATTGAAAGATGTCTTTGAATTTTTAAAGCATTTTAGAACGCTTATTTCTTCATTTTAAGCTTCTCAGAACACTTTATTTCGCATAGGCATACATAGTAAACTTTAGGGTCACGCTGTGTACCCCCTAATTGACCTATAATTATTTCCTGTGGTAGGGTACACTATTACCCTGTAATATAATGGTCCAATTTAAAAATTATAGGTCAATATTAAGGTCCGATACCGTGCCGTTAGTTAGCATAGAAAAATGTCTTTGAATTTTTAAAGCATTTTAGAACGCTTATTTCCTCATTTTAAGCTTCTCAGAACACTTTATTTCGCATAGGCATACATAGTAAACTTTAGGGTCACTCTGCGTACCCCCTAATTGACCTATAATTATTTCCTGTGGTAGGGTACACTATAACCCTGTAATATAATACGTGGTCCAATTTAAAAATTATAGGTCAATATTAAGGTCCGATACCGTGCCGTTAGTTAACATAGAAAAGTGTCTTCGTATTTTCTTGTTTTAATGCACTATTTAAAACATACATAGTGTACCCCCTAATTGACCTATAATTATTTCCTGTGGTAGGGTGCACTATTACCCTGTAATATAATACCTGGTCCAATTTAAATATTATGGGTCAATATTAAGGTCTGATATTGCGCCTTGCGCTAGTTAACCATTGAAAGATGTCTTTGAATTTTTAAAGCATTTTAGAACGCTTATTTCTTCATTTTAAGCTTCTCAGAACACTTTATTTCGCATAGGCATACATAGTAAAATTTAGGGTCACGCTGTGTACCCCCTAAATGACCTATAATTATTTCCTGTGGTAGGGCACACTATTACCCTGTAATATAATACGTGGTCCAATTTAAAAATTATAGGTCAATATTAAGGTCCGATACCGTGCCGTTAGTTAACATAGAAAAATGTCTTTGAATTTTTAAAGCATTTTAGAACGCTTATTTCCTCATTTTAAGCTTCTCAGAACACTTTATTTCGCATAGGCATACATAGTAAACTTTAGGGTCACTCTGTGTACCCCCTAATTGACCTATAATTATTTCCTGTTTTAGGGTACACTATAACCCTGTAATATAATACGTGGTCCAGTTTAAAAATTATAGGTCAATATTAAGGTCCGATACCGTGCCGTTAGTTAACATAGAAAAGTGTCTTCGTATTTCCTTGTTTTAATGCACTATTTAAAATATACATAGTGTACCCCCTAATTGACCTATAATTATTTCCTGTGGAAGGGTACACTATAACCCTGTAATATAATACGTGGTCCAATTTAAAAATTATAGGTCAATATTAAGGTCCGATACCGTGCCGTTAGTTAACATAGAAAAATGTCTTTGAATTTTTAAAGCATTTTAGAACGCTTATTTCCTCATTTTAAGCTTCTCAGAACACTTTATTTCGCATAGGCATACATAGTAAAATTTAGGGTCACGCTGTGTACCCCCTAAATGACCCATAATTAATTCCTGTGGTAGGGTACACTATTACCCTGTAATATAATACGTGGTCCAATGTAAAAATTATAGGTCAATATTAAGTTCCGATACCGTGCTGTTAGTTAACATTGAAAAATGTCGTCGTATTTCCTTGTTTTAATGCACTATTTAAAATATACATAGTGTACCCCCTAATTGACCTATAATTATTTCCTGTGGTAGGGTACACTATTACCCTGTAATACAATACCTTGTTCAATTTAAATATTATGGGTCAATATTAAGGTTTGATATTGCGCCTTGCGTTAGTTAACCATTGAAAGATGTCTTTGAATTTTTAAAGCATTTTAGAACGCTTATTTCTTCATTTTAAGCTTCTCAGAACACTTTATTTCGCATAGGCATACATAGTAAACTTTAGGGTCACGCTGTGTACCCCCTAATTGACCTATAATTATTTCCTGTGGTAGGGTACACTATTACCCTGTAATATAATAGGTGGTCCAATTTAAAAATTATAGGTCAATATTAAGGTCCGATACCGTGCCGTTAGTTAGCATAGAAAAATGTCTTTGAATTTTTAAAGCATTTTAGAAAGCTTATTTCCTCATTTTAAGCTTCTCAGAACACTTTATTTCGCATAGGCATACATAGTAAACTTTAGGGTCACTCTGCGTACCCCCTAATTGACCTATAATTATTTCCTGTGATAGGGTACACTATAACCCTGTAATATAATACGTGGTCCAATTTACAAATTATAGGTCAATATTAAGGTCCGATACCGTGCCGTTAGTTAACATAGAAAAGTGTCTTCGTATTTCCTTGTTTTAATGCACTATTTAAAATATAAATAGTGTACCCCCTAATTGACCTATAATTATTTCCTGTGGTAGGGTACACTATTACCCTGTAATACAATACCTTGTTCAATTTAAATATTATGGGTCAATATTAAGGTTTGATATTGCGCCTTGCGTTAGTTAACCATTGAAAGATGTCTTTGAATTTTTAAAGCATTTTAGAACGCTTATTTCTTCATTTTAAGCTTCTCAGAACACTTTATTTCGCATAGGCATACATAGTAAACTTTAGGGTCACGCTGTGTACCCCCTAATTAACCTATAATTATTTCCTGTGGTAGGGTACACTATTACCCTGTAATATAATAGGTGGTCCAATTTAAAAATTATAGGTCAATATTAAGGTCCGATACCGTGCCGTTAGTTAGCATAGAAAAATGTCTTTGAATTTTTAAAGCATTTTAGAACGCTTATTTCCTCATTTTAAGCTTCTCAGAACACTTTATTTCGCATAGGCATACATAGTAAACTTTAGGGTCACTCTGTGTACCCCCTAATTGACCTATAATTATTTCCTGTGGTAGGGTACACTATAACCCTGTAATATAATACATGGTCCAATTTAAAAATTATAGGTCAATATTAAGGTCCGATACCGTGCCGTTAGTTAACATAGAAAAGTGTCTTCGTATTTCCTTGTTTTAATGCACTATTTAAAATATAAATAGTGTACCCCCTAATTGACCTATAATTATTTCCTGTGGTAGGGTACACTATTACCCTGTAATACAATACCTTGTTCAATTTAAATATTATGGGTCAATATTAAGGTTTGATATTGCGCCTTGCGTTAGTTAACCATTGAAAGATGTCTTTGAATTTTTAAAGCATTTTAGAACGCTTATTTCTTCATTTTAAGCTTCTCAGAACACTTTATTTCGCATAGGCATACATAGTAAACTTTAGGGTCACGCTGTGTACCCCCTAATTGACCTATAATTATTTCCTGTGGTAGGGTACACTATTACCCTGTAATATAATGGTCCAATTTAAAAATTATAGGTCAATATTAAGGTCCGATACCGTGCCGTTAGTTAGCATAGAAAAATGTCTTTGAATTTTTAAAGCATTTTAGAACGCTTATTTCCTCATTTTAAGCTTCTCAGAACACTTTATTTCGCATAGGCATACATAGTAAACTTTAGGGTCACTCTGCGTACCCCCTAATTGACCTATAATTATTTCCTGTGGTAGGGTACACTATAACCCTGTAATATAATACGTGGTCCAATTTAAAAATTATAGGTCAATATTAAGGTCCGATACCGTGCCGTTAGTTAACATAGAAAAGTGTCTTCGTATTTTCTTGTTTTAATGCACTATTTAAAACATACATAGTGTACCCCCTAATTGACCTATAATTATTTCCTGTTGTAGGGTACACTATTACCCTGTAATATAATACCTGGTCCAATTGAAATATTATGGTTCCATATTAAGGTCTGATATCGCGCCTTGCGTTAGTTAACCATTGAAAGATGTCTTTGAATTTTTAAAGCATTTTAGAACGCTTATTTCTTCATTTTAAGCTTCTCAGAACACTCTATTTCGCATAGGCATACATAGTAAATTTTAGGGTCATGCTGTGTACCACCTAATTGACCTATAATTATTTCCTGTGGTAAGGTACACTATTACCCTGTAATATAATACGTGGTACAATTTAAAAATTATAGGTCAATATTAAGGTCCGATACCGTGCCGTTAGTTAACATAGAAAAGTGTCTTCGTATTTCCTTGTTTTAATGCACTATTTAAAATATAAATAGTGTACCCCCTAATTGACCTATAATTATTTCCTGTAGTAGGGTACACTATTACCCTGTAATACAATACCTTGTTCTATTTAAATATTATGGGTCAATATTAAGGTTTGATATTGCGCCTTGCGTTAGTTAACCATTGAAAGATGTCTTTGAATTTTTAAAGCATTTTAGAACGCTTATTTCTTCATTTTAAGCTTCTCAGAACACTTTATTTCGCATAGGCATACATAGTAAACTTTAGGGTCACGCTGTGTACCCCCTAATTGACCTATAATTATTTCCTGTGGTAGGGTACACTATTACCCTGTAATATAATGGTCCAATTTAAAAATTATAGGTCAATATTAAGGTCCGATACCGTGCCGTTAGTTAGCATAGAAAAATGTCTTTGAATTTTTAAAGCATTTTAGAACGCTTATTTCCTCATTTTAAGCTTCTCAGAACACTTTATTTCGCATAGGCATACATAGTAAACTTTAGGGTCACTCTGCGTACCCCCTAATTGACCTATAATTATTTCCTGTGGTAGGGTACACTATAACCCTGTAATATAATACGTGGTCCAATTTAAAAATTATAGGTCAATATTAAGGTCCGATACCGTGCCGTTAGTTAACATAGAAAAGTGTCTTCGTATTTTCTTGTTTTAATGCACTATTTAAAACATACATAGTGTACCCCCTAATTGACCTATAATTATTTCCTGTTGTAGGGTACACTATTACCCTGTAATATAATACCTGGTCCAATTGAAATATTATGGTTCCATATTAAGGTCTGATATCGCGCCTTGCGTTAGTTAACCATTGAAAGATGTCTTTGAATTTTTAAAGCATTTTAGAACGCTTATTTCTTCATTTTAAGCTTCTCAGAACACTTTATTTCGCATAGGCATACATAGTAAAATTTAGGGTCACGCTGTGTACCCCCTAAATGACCTATAATTATTTCCTGTGGTAGGGCACACTATTACCCTGTAATATAATACGTGGTCCAATTTAAAAATTATAGGTCAATATTAAGGTCCGATACCGTGCCGTTAGTTAACATAGAAAAATGTCTTTGAATTTTTAAAGCATTTTTGAACGCTTATTTCCTCATTTTAAGCTTCTCAGAACACTTTATTTCGCATAGGCATACATAGTAAACTTTAGGGTCACTCTGTGTACCCCCTAATTGACCTATAATTATTTCCTGTGGTAGGGTACACTATAACCCTGTAATATAATACGTGGTCCAGTTTAAAAATTATAGGTCAATATTAAGGTCCGATACCGTGCCGTTAGTTAACATAGAAAAGTGTCTTCGTATTTCCTTGTTTTAATGCACTATTTAAAATATACATAGTGTATCCCCTAATTGACCTATTATTTCCTGTGGTAGGGTACACTATTACCCTGTAATACAATACCTTGTTCAATTTAAATATTATGGGTCAATATTAAGGTTTGATATTGCGCCTTGCGTTAGTTAACCATTGAAAGATGTCTTTGAATTTTTAAAGCATTTTAGAACGCTTATTTCTTCATTTTAAGCTTCTCAGAACACTTTATTTCGCATAGGCATACATAGTAAACTTTAGGGTCACGCTGTGTACCCCCTAATTGACCTATAATTATTTCCTGTGGTAGGGTACACTATTACCCTGTAATATAATGGTCCAATTTAAAAATTATAGGTCAATATTAAGGTCCGATACCGTGCCGTTAGTTAGCATAGAAAAATGTCTTTGAATTTTTAAAGCATTTTAGAACGCTTATTTCCTCATTTTAAGCTTCTCAGAACACTTTATTTCGCATAGGCATACATAGTAAACTTTAAGGTCACTCTGCGTACCCCCTAATTGACCTATAATTATTTCCTGTGGTAGGGTACACTATAACCCTGTAATATAATACGTGGTCCAATTTAAAAATTATAGGTCAATATTAAGGTCCGATACCGTGCCGTTAGTTAACATAGAAAAGTGTCTTCGTATTTTCTTGTTTTAATGCACTATTTAAAACATACATAGTGTACCCCCTAATTGACCTATAATTATTTCCTGTTGTAGGGTACACTATTACCCTGTAATATAATACCTGGTCCAATTGAAATATTATGGTTCCATATTAAGGTCTGATATCGCGCCTTGCGTTAGTTAACCATTGAAAGATGTCTTTGAATTTTTAAAGCATTTTAGAACGCTTATTTCTTCATTTTAAGCTTCTCAGAACACTTTATTTCGCATAGGCATACATAGTAAAATTTAGGGTCACGCTGTGTACCCCCTAAATGACCTATAATTATTTCCTGTGGTAGGGCACACTATTACCCTGTAATATAATACGTGGTCCAATTTAAAAATTATAGGTCAATATTAAGGTCCGATACCGTGCCGTTAGTTAACATAGAAAAATGTCTTTGAATTTTTAAAGCATTTTTGAACGCTTATTTCCTCATTTTAAGCTTCTCAGAACACTTTATTTCGCATAGGCATACATAGTAAACTTTAGGGTCACTCTGTGTACCCCCTAATTGACCTATAATTATTTCCTGTGGTAGGGTACACTATAACCCTGTAATATAATACGTGGTCCAGTTTAAAAATTATAGGTCAATATTAAGGTCCGATACCGTGCCGTTAGTTAACATAGAAAAGTGTCTTCGTATTTCCTTGTTTTAATGCACTATTTAAAATATACATAGTGTATCCCCTAATTGACCTATTATTTCCTGTGGTAGGGTACACTATTACCCTGTAATATAATACCTGGTCCAATTGAAATATTATGGTTCCATATTAAGGTCTGATATCGCGCCTTGCGTTAGTTAACCATTGAAAGATGTCTTTGAATTTTTAAAGCATTTTAGAACGCTTATTTCTTCATTTTAAGCTTCTCAGAACACTCTATTTCGCATAGGCATAAATAGTAAATTTTAGGGTCATGCTGTGTACCACCTAATTGACCTTTAATTATTTCCTGTGGTAAGGTACACTATTACCCTGTAATATAATACGTGGTACAATTTAAAAATTATAGGTCAATATTAAGGTCCGATACCGTGCCGTTAGTTAACATAGAAAAATGT
Source organism: Parasteatoda tepidariorum (assembly GCF_982258835.1). Taxonomy (NCBI): domain Eukaryota; kingdom Metazoa; phylum Arthropoda; class Arachnida; order Araneae; family Theridiidae; genus Parasteatoda; species Parasteatoda tepidariorum. The sequence goes on from NW_028257370.1 coordinate 200,468, forward strand.
CTTTGAATTTTTAAAGCATTTTAGAACGCTTATTTCCTCATTTTAAGCTTCTCAGAACACTTTATTTCGCATAGGCATACATAGTAAACTTTAGGGTCACTCTGTGTACCCCCTAATTGACCTATAATTATTTCCTGTGGTAGGGTACACTATAACCCTGTAATATAATACGTGGTACAGTTTAAAATTTATAGGTCAATATTAAGGTCCGATACCGTGCCGTTAGTTAACATAGAAAAGTGTCTTCGTATTTCCTTGTTTTAATGCACTATTTAAAATATACATAGTGTATCCCCTAATTGACCCATAATTATTTCCTGTGGTAGGGTACACTATTACCCTGTAATATAATACCTGGTCCAATTTAAATATTATGGGTCAATATTAAGGTCTGATATTGCGCCTTGCGCTAGTTAACCATTGAAAGATGTCTTTGAATTTTTAAAGCATTTTAGAACGCTTATTTCTTCATTTTAAGCTTCTCAGAACACTCTATTTCGCATAAGCATACATAGTAAAATTTAGGGTCACGATGTGTACCCCCTAAATGACCTATAATTATTTCCTGTGGTAGGGTACACTATTACCCTGTAATATAATACGTGGTCCAATTTAAAAATTATAGGTCAATATTAAGGTCCGATACCGTGCCGTTAGTTAACATTGAAAAATGTCTTTGAATTTTTAAAGCATTTTAGAATGTTTATTTCCTCATTTTAAGCTTCTCAGAACACTTTATTTCGCATAGGCATACATAGTAAACTTTAGGGTCACGCTGTGTACCCCCTAATTGACCTATAATTATTTCCTGTGGTAGGATACACTATAACCCTGTAATATAATACGTGGTCCAATTTAAAAATTATAGGTCAATATTAAGGTCAGATACCGTGCCGTTAGTTAACATAGAAAAGTGTCTTCGAATTTCCTTGTTTTAATGCACTATTTAAAATATACATAGTGTACCCCCTAATTGACCTATAATTATTTCCTGTTGTAGGGTACACTATTACCCTGTAATATAATACCTGGACCAATTGAAATATTATGGTTCCATATTAAGGTCTGATATCGCGCCTTGCGTTAGTTAACCATTGAAAGATGTCTTTGAATTTTTAAAGCATTTTAGAACGCTTATTTCTTCATTTTAAGCTTCTCAGAACACTCTATTTCGCATAGGCATACATAGTAAATTTTAGGGTCATGCTGTGTACCACCTAATTGACCTATAATTATTTCCTGTGGTAAGGTACACTATTACCCTGTAATATAATACGTGGTACAATTTAAAAATTATAGGTCAATATTAAGGTCCGATACCGTGTCGTTAGTTAACAAAGAAAAGTGTCTTCGTATTTCCTTGTTTTAATGCACTATTTAAAATATACATAGTGTACCCCCTAATTGACCTATAATTATTTCCTGTGGTAGGGTGCACTATTACCCTGTAATATAATACCTGGTCCAATTTAAATATTATGGGTCAATATTAAGGTCTGATATTGCGCCTTGCGCTAGTTAACCATTGAAAGATGTCTTTGAATTTTTAAAGCATTTCAGAACGCTTATTTCTTCATTTTAAGCTTCTCAGAACACTTTATTTCGCATAGGCATACATAGTAAAATTTAGGGTCACGCTGTGTACCCCCTAAATGACCTATAATTATTTCCTGTGGTAGGGCACACTATTACCCTGTAATATAATACGTGGTCCAATTTAAAAATTATAGGTCAATATTAAGGTCCGATACCGTGCCGTTAGTTAACATAGAAAAATGTCTTTGAATTTTTAAAGCATTTTAGAACGCTTATTTCCTCATTTTAAGCTTCTCAGAACACTTTATTTCGCATAAGCATACATAGTAAACTTTAGGGTCACTCTGTGTACCCCCTAATTGACCTATAATTATTTCCTGTTGTAGGGTACACTATTACCCTGTAATATAATACCTGGTCCAATTGAAATATTATGGTTCCATATTAAGGTCTGATATCGCGCCTTGCGTTAGTTAATAATTGAAAGATGTCTTTGAATTTTTAAAGCATTTTAGAACGCTTATTTCTTCATTTTAAGCTTCTCAGAACACTCTATTTCGCATAGACATACATAGTAAATTTTAGGGTCACGCTGTGTACCACCTAATTGACCTATAATTATTTCCTGTGGTAAGGTACTCTATTACCCTGTAATATAATACGTGGTACAATTAATAAATTATAGGTCAATATTAAGGTCCGATACCGTGCCGTTAGTTAACATAGAAAAGTGTCTTCGTATTTCCTTGTTTTAATGCACTATTTAAAATATACATAGTGTACCCCCTAATTGACCTATAATTATTTCCTGTGGTAGGGTACACTATTACCCTGTAATATAATACCTGGTCCAATTTAAATATTATGGGTCAATATTAAGGTCCGATATTGCGCCTTGCGCTAGTTAACCATTGAAAGATGTCTTTGAATTTTTAAAGCATTTTAGAACGCTTATTTCTTCATTTTAAGCTTCTCAGAACACTTTATTTCGCATAGGCATACATAGTAAAATTTAGGGTCACGCTGTGTACCCCCTAAATGACCTATAATTATTTCCTGTGGTAGGGTACACTATTACCCTGTAATATAATACGTGGTCCAATTTAAAAATTATAGGTCAATATTAAGGTCCGAAACCGTGCCGTTAGTTAACATTGAAAAATGTCTTTGAATTTTTAAAGCATTTTAGAACGCTTATTTCCTCATTTTAAGCTTCTCAGAACACTTTATTTCGCATAGGCATACATAGGAAACTTTAGGGTCACGCTGTGTACCCCCTAATTGACCTATAATTATTTCCTGTGGTAGGATACACTATAACCCTGTAATATAATACGTGGTCCAATTTAAAAATTATAGGTCAATATTAAGGTCAGATACCGTGCCGTTAGTTAACATAGAAAAGTGTCTTCGAATTTCCTTGTTTTAATGCACTATTTAAAATATACATAGTGTACCCCCTAATTGACCTATAATTATTTCCTGTGGTAGGGTACACTATTACCCTCAGATATAATACCTGGTTCAAGTTAAATATTATGGGTCAATATTAAGGTCTGATATTGCGCCTTGCGTTAGTTAACCATTGAAAGATGTCTTTGAATTTTTAAAGCATTTTAGAACGCTTATTTCTTCATTTTAAGCATCTCAGAACACTCTATTTCGCATAGGCATACATAGTAAACTTTAGGGTCACGCTGTGTACCCCCTAAATGACCTATAATTATTTCCTGTTGTAGGGTACACTATTACCCTGTAATATAATAGGTGGTCCAATTTAAAAATTATAGGTCAATATTAAGGTCCGATACCGTGCCGTTAGTTAGCATAGAAAAATGTCTTTGAATTTTTAAAGCATTTTAGAACGCTTATTTCCTCATTTTAAGCTTCTCAGAACACTTCATTTCGCATAGGCATACATAGTAAATTTTAGGGTCACTCTGTGTACCCCCTAATTGACCTATAATTATTTCCTGTGGTGGGGTACACTATAACCCTGTAATATAATACGTGGTCCAATTTAAAAATTATAGGTCAATATTAAGGTGCAATACTGTGCCGTTAGTTAACATAGAAAAGTGTCTTCGTATTTTCTTGTTTTAATGCACTATTTAAAACATACATAGTGTACCCCCTAATTGACCTATAATTATTTCCTGTTGTAGGGTACACTATTACCCTGTAATATAATACCTGGTCCAATTGAAATATTATGGTTCCATATTAAGGTCTGATATCGCGCCTTGCGTTAGTTAATAATTGAAAGATGTCTTTGAATTTTTAAAGCATTTTAGAACGCTTATTTCTTCATTTTAAGCTTCTCAGAACACTTTATTTCGCATAGGCATACATAGTAAACTTTAGGGTCACGCTGTGTACCCCCTAAATGACCTATAATTATTTCCTGTGGTAGGGCACACTATTACCCTGTAATATAATACGTGGTCCAATTTAAAAATTATAGGTCAATATTAAGGTCCGATACCGTGCCGTTAGTTAACATAGAAAAATGTCTTTGAATTTTTAAAGCATTTTTGAACGCTTATTTCCTCATTTTAAGCTTCTCAGAACACTTTATTTCGCATAGGCATACATAGTAAACTTTAGGGTCACTCTGTGTACCCCCTAATTGACCTATAATTATTTCCTGTGGTAGGGTACACTATAACCCTGTAATATAATACGTGGTCCAGTTTAAAAATTATAGGTCAATATTAAGGTCCGATACCGTGCCGTTAGTTAACATAGAAAAGTGTCTTCGTATTTCCTTGTTTTAATGCACTATTTAAAATATACATAGTGTATCCCCTAATTGACCTATTATTTCCTGTGGTAGGGTACACTATTACCCTGTAATATAATACCTGGTCCAATTGAAATATTATGGTTCCATATTAAGGTCTGATATCGCGCCTTGCGTTAGTTAACCATTGAAAGATGTCTTTGAATTTTTAAAGCATTTTAGAACGCTTATTTCTTCATTTTAAGCTTCTCAGAACACTCTATTTCGCATAGGCATAAATAGTAAATTTTAGGGTCATGCTGTGTACCACCTAATTGACCTTTAATTATTTCCTGTGGTAAGGTACACTATTACCCTGTAATATAATACGTGGTACAATTTAAAAATTATAGGTCAATATTAAGGTCCGATACCGTGCCGTTAGTTAACATAGAAAAATGTCTTTGAATTTTTAAAGCATTTTAGAACGCTTATTTCCTCATTTTAAGCTTCTCAGAACACTTTATTTCGCATAGGCATACATAGTAAACTTTAGGGTCACTCTGTGTACCCCCTAATTGACCTATAATTATTTCCTGTGGTAGGGTACACTATAACCCTGTAATATAATACGTGGTACAGTTTAAAAATTATAGGTCAATATTAAGGTCCGATACCGTGCCGTTAGTTAACATAGAAAAGTGTCTTCGTATTTCCTTGTTTTAATGCACTATTTAAAATATACATAGTGTATCCCCTAATTGACCCATAATTATTTCCTGTGGTAGGGTACACTATTACCCTGTAATATAATACCTGGTCCAATTTAAATATTATGGGTCAATATTAAGGTCTGATATTGCGCCTTGCGCTAGTTAACCATTGAAAGATGTCTTTGAATTTTTAAAGCATTTTAGAACGCTTATTTCTTCATTTTAAGCTTCTCAGAACACTCTATTTCGCATAAGCATACATAGTAAAATTTAGGGTCACGATGTGTACCCCCTAAATGACCTATAATTATTTCCTGTGGTAGGGTACACTATTACCCTGTAATATAATACGTGGTCCAATTTAAAAATTATAGGTCAATATTAAGGTCCGATACCGTGCCGTTAGTTAACATTGAAAAATGTCTTTGAATTTTTAAAGCATTTTAGAATGTTTATTTCCTCATTTTAAGCTTCTCAGAACACTTTATTTCGCATAGGCATACATAGTAAACTTTAGGGTCACGCTGTGTACCCCCTAATTGACCTATAATTATTTCCTGTGGTAGGATACACTATAACCCTGTAATATAATACGTGGTCCAATTTAAAAATTATAGGTCAATATTAAGGTCAGATACCGTGCCGTTAGTTAACATAGAAAAGTGTCTTCGAATTTCCTTGTTTTAATGCACTATTTAAAATATACATAGTGTACCCCCTAATTGACCTATAATTATTTCCTGTTGTAGGGTACACTATTACCCTGTAATATAATACCTGGACCAATTGAAATATTATGGTTCCATATTAAGGTCTGATATCGCGCCTTGCGTTAGTTAACCATTGAAAGATGTCTTTGAATTTTTAAAGCATTTTAGAACGCTTATTTCTTCATTTTAAGCTTCTCAGAACACTCTATTTCGCATAGGCATACATAGTAAATTTTAGGGTCATGCTGTGTACCACCTAATTGACCTATAATTATTTCCTGTGGTAAGGTACACTATTACCCTGTAATATAATACGTGGTACAATTTAAAAATTATAGGTCAATATTAAGGTCCGATACCGTGTCGTTAGTTAACAAAGAAAAGTGTCTTCGTATTTCCTTGTTTTAATGCACTATTTAAAATATACATAGTGTACCCCCTAATTGACCTATAATTATTTCCTGTGGTAGGGTGCACTATTACCCTGTAATATAATACCTGGTCCAATTTAAATATTATGGGTCAATATTAAGGTCTGATATTGCGCCTTGCGCTAGTTAACCATTGAAAGATGTCTTTGAATTTTTAAAGCATTTTAGAACGCTTATTTCTTCATTTTAAGCTTCTCAGAACACTTTATTTCGCATAGGCATACATAGTAAAATTTAGGGTCACGCTGTGTACCCCCTAAATGACCTATAATTATTTCCTGTGGTAGGGCACACTATTACCCTGTAATATAATACGTGGTCCAATTTAAAAATTATAGGTCAATATTAAGGTCCGATACCGTGCCGTTAGTTAACATAGAAAAATGTCTTTGAATTTTTAAAGCATTTTAGAACGCTTATTTCCTCATTTTAAGCTTCTCAGAACACTTTATTTCGCATAAGCATACATAGTAAACTTTAGGGTCACTCTGTGTACCCCCTAATTGACCTATAATTATTTCCTGTTGTAGGGTACACTATTACCCTGTAATATAATACCTGGTCCAATTGAAATATTATGGTTCCATATTAAGGTCTGATATCGCGCCTTGCGTTAGTTAATAATTGAAAGATGTCTTTGAATTTTTAAAGCATTTTAGAACGCTTATTTCTTCATTTTAAGCTTCTCAGAACACTCTATTTCGCATAGACATACATAGTAAATTTTAGGGTCACGCTGTGTACCACCTAATTGACCTATAATTATTTCCTGTGGTAAGGTACTCTATTACCCTGTAATATAATACGTGGTACAATTAATAAATTATAGGTCAATATTAAGGTCCGATACCGTGCCGTTAGTTAACATAGAAAAGTGTCTTCGTATTTCCTTGTTTTAATGCACTATTTAAAATATACATAGTGTACCCCCTAATTGACCTATAATTATTTCCTGTGGTAGGGTACACTATTACCCTGTAATATAATACCTGGTCCAATTTAAATATTATGGGTCAATATTAAGGTCCGATATTGCGCCTTGCGCTAGTTAACCATTGAAAGATGTCTTTGAATTTTTAAAGCATTTTAGAACGCTTATTTCTTCATTTTAAGCTTCTCAGAACACTTTATTTCGCATAGGCATACATAGTAAAATTTAGGGTCACGCTGTGTACCCCCTAAATGACCTATAATTATTTCCTGTGGTAGGGTACACTATTACCCTGTAATATAATACGTGGTCCAATTTAAAAATTATAGGTCAATATTAAGGTCCGAAACCGTGCCGTTAGTTAACATTGAAAAATGTCTTTGAATTTTTAAAGCATTTTAGAACGCTTATTTCCTCATTTTAAGCTTCTCAGAACACTTTATTTCGCATAGGCATACATAGGAAACTTTAGGGTCACGCTGTGTACCCCCTAATTGACCTATAATTATTTCCTGTGGTAGGATACACTATAACCCTGTAATATAATACGTGGTCCAATTTAAAAATTATAGGTCAATATTAAGGTCAGATACCGTGCCGTTAGTTAACATAGAAAAGTGTCTTCGAATTTCCTTGTTTTAATGCACTATTTAAAATATACATAGTGTACCCCCTAATTGACCTATAATTATTTCCTGTGGTAGGGTACACTATTACCCTCAGATATAATACCTGGTTCAAGTTAAATATTATGGGTCAATATTAAGGTCTGATATTGCGCCTTGCGTTAGTTAACCATTGAAAGATGTCTTTGAATTTTTAAAGCATTTTAGAACGCTTATTTCTTCATTTTAAGCATCTCAGAACACTCTATTTCGCATAGGCATACATAGTAAACTTTAGGGTCACGCTGTGTACCCCCTAAATGACCTATAATTATTTCCTGTTGTAGGGTACACTATTACCCTGTAATATAATAGGTGGTCCAATTTAAAAATTATAGGTCAATATTAAGGTCCGATACCGTGCCGTTAGTTAGCATAGAAAAATGTCTTTGAATTTTTAAAGCATTTTAGAACGCTTATTTCCTCATTTTAAGCTTCTCAGAACACTTCATTTCGCATAGGCATACATAGTAAATTTTAGGGTCACTCTGTGTACCCCCTAATTGACCTATAATTATTTCCTGTGGTGGGGTACACTATAACCCTGTAATATAATACGTGGTCCAATTTAAAAATTATAGGTCAATATTAAGGTGCAATACTGTGCCGTTAGTTAACATAGAAAAGTGTCTTCGTATTTTCTTGTTTTAATGCACTATTTAAAACATACATAGTGTACCCCCTAATTGACCTATAATTATTTCCTGTTGTAGGGTACACTATTACCCTGTAATATAATACCTGGTCCAATTGAAATATTATGGTTCCATATTAAGGTCTGATATCGCGCCTTGCGTTAGTTAATAATTGAAAGATGTCTTTGAATTTTTAAAGCATTTTAGAACGCTTATTTCTTCATTTTAAGCTTCTCAGAACACTCTATTTCGCATAGACATACATAGTAAATTTTAGGGTCACGCTGTGTACCACCTAATTGACCTATAATTATTTCCTGTGGTAAGGTACACTATTACCCTGTAATATAATACGTGGTACAATTAATAAATTATAGGTCAATATTAAGGTCCGATACCGTGCCGTTAGTTAACATAGAAAAGTGTCTTCGTATTTCCTTGTTTTAATGCACTATTTAAAATATACATAGTGTACCCCCTAATTGACCTATAATTATTTCCTGTGGTAGGGTACACTATTACCCTGTAATATAATACCTGGTCCAATTTAAATATTATGGGTCAATATTAAGGTCCGATATTGCGCCTTGCGCTAGTTAACCATTGAAAGATGTCTTTGAATTTTTAAAGCATTTTAGAACGCTTATTTCCTCATTTTAAGCTTCTCAGAACACTTTATTTCGCATAGGCATACATAGTAAACTTTAGGGTCTCTCTGTGTACCCCCTAATTGACCTATAATTATTTCCTGTTGTAGGGTACACTATAACCCTGTAATATAATACGTGGTCCAATTTAAAAATTATAGGTCAATATTAAGGTCCGATACCGTGCCGTTAGTTAACATAGAAAAGTGTATTCGTATTTCCTTGTTTTAATGCACTATTTAAAATATACATAGTGTACCCCCTAATTGACCTATAATTATTTCCTGTGGTAGGGTACACTATTACCCTGTAATATAATACCTATTCCAATTTAAATATTATGGGTCAATATTAAGGTCTGATATTGCGCCTTGCGTTAGATAAACATTGAAAGATGTCTTTGAATTTTTAAAGCATTTTAGAACGCTTATTTCTTCATTTTAAGCATCTCAGAACACTCTATTTCGCATAGGCATACATAGTAAAATTTAGGGTCACGCTGTGTACCCCCTAAATGACCTATAATTATATCCTGTGGTAGGGTACACTATTACCCTGTAATATAATACGTGGTCCAATTTAAAAATTATAGGTCAATATTAAGGTCCGATACCGTGCCGTTAGTTAACATAAAAAAATGTCTTTGAATTTTTAAAGCATTTTAGAACGCTTATTTCCTCATTTTAAGCTTCTCAGAACACTTTATTTCGCATAGGCATACATAGTAAACTTTAGGGTCACTCTTCGTACCCCCTAATTTACATATAATTATTTCCTGTGGTAGGGTACACTATAACCCTGTAATATAATACGTTGTCCAATTTAAAAATTATAGGTCAATATTAAGGTCCGATACCGTGCCGTTAGTTAACATAGAAAAGTGTCTTCGTATTTCCTTGTTTTAATGCACTATTTAAAATATACATAGTGTACCCCCTAATTGACCTATAATTATTTCCTGTGGTAGGGTACACTATTACCCTGTAATATAATACCTGGTCCAATTTAAATATTATGGGTCAATATTAAGGTCTGATATTGCGCCTTGCGTTAGTTAACCATTGAAAGATGTCTTTGAATTTTTAAAGCATTTTAGAACGCTTATTTCTTCATTTTAAGCATCTCAGAACACTCTATTTCGCATAGGCATACATAGTAAAATTTAGGGTCACGCTGTGTACCCCCTAAATGACCTATAATTATTTCCTTTGGTAGGGTACACTATTACCCTGTAATATAATACGTGGACCAATTTAAAAATTATAGGTCAATAATAAGGTCCGATACCGTGCTGTTAGTTAACATAGAAAAATGTCTTTGAATTTTTAAAGCATTTTTGAACGCTTATTTCCTCATTTTAAGCTTCTCAGAACACTTTATTTCGCATAGGCATACATAGTAAACTTTAGGGTCACTCTGTGTACCCCCTAATTGACCTATAATTATTTCCTGTGGTAGGGTACACTATAACCCTGTAATATAATACGTGGTCCAGTTTAAAAATTATAGGTCAATATTAAGGTCCGATACCGTGCCGTTAGTTAACATAGAAAAGTGTCTTCGTATTTTCTTGTTTTAATGCACTATTTAAAACATACATAGTGTACCCCCTAATTGACCTATAATTATTTCCTGTTGTAGGGTACACTATTACCCTGTAATATAATACCTGGTCCAATTGAAATATTATGGTTCCATATTAAGGTCTGATATCGCGCCTTGCGTTAGTTAATAATTGAAAGATGTCTTTGAATTTTTAAAGCATTTTAGAACGCTTATTTCTTCATTTTAAGCTTCTCAGAACACTCTATTTCGCATAGACATACATAGTAAATTTTAGGGTCACGCTGTGTACCACCTAATTGACCTATAATTATTTCCTGTGGTAAGGTACACTATTACCCTGTAATATAATACGTGGTACAATTAATAAATTATAGGTCAATATTAAGGTCCGATACCGTGCCGTTAGTTAACATAGAAAAGTGTCTTCGTATTTCCTTGTTTTAATGCACTATTTAAAATATACATAGTGTACCCCCTAATTGACCTATAATTATTTCCTGTGGTAGGGTACACTATTACCCTGTAATATAATACCTGGTCCAATTTAAATATTATGGGTCAATATTAAGGTCCGATATTGCGCCTTGCGCTAGTTAACCATTGAAAGATGTCTTTGAATTTTTAAAGCATTTTAGAACGCTTATTTCCTCATTTTAAGCTTCTCAGAACACTTTATTTCGCATAGGCATACATAGTAAACTTTAGGGTCTCTCTGTGTACCCCCTAATTGACCTATAATTATTTCCTGTTGTAGGGTACACTATAACCCTGTAATATAATACGTGGTCCAATTTAAAAATTATAGGTCAATATTAAGGTCCGATACCGTGCCGTTAGTTAACATAGAAAAGTGTATTCGTATTTCCTTGTTTTAATGCACTATTTAAAATATACATAGTGTACCCCCTAATTGACCTATAATTATTTCCTGTGGTAGGGTACACTATTACCCTGTAATATAATACCTATTCCAATTTAAATATTATGGGTCAATATTAAGGTCTGATATTGCGCCTTGCGTTAGATAAACATTGAAAGATGTCTTTGAATTTTTAAAGCATTTTAGAACGCTTATTTCTTCATTTTAAGCATCTCAGAACACTCTATTTCGCATAGGCATACATAGTAAAATTTAGGGTCACGCTGTGTACCCCCTAAATGACCTATAATTATATCCTGTGGTAGGGTACACTATTACCCTGTAATATAATACGTGGTCCAATTTAAAAATTTTAGGTCAATATTAAGGTCCGATACCGTGCCGTTAGTTAACATAAAAAAATGTCTTTGAATTTTTAAAGCATTTTAGAACGCTTATTTCCTCATTTTAAGCTTCTCAGAACACTTTATTTCGCATAGGCATACATAGTAAACTTTAGGGTCACTCTTCGTACCCCCTAATTTACATATAATTATTTCCTGTGGTAGGGTACACTATAACCCTGTAATATAATACGTTGTCCAATTTAAAAATTATAGGTCAATATTAAGGTCCGATACCGTGCCGTTAGTTAACATAGAAAAGTGTCTTCGTATTTCCTTGTTTTAATGCACTATTTAAAATATACATAGTGTACCCCCTAATTGACCTATAATTATTTCCTGTGGTAGGGTACACTATTACCCTGTAATATAATACCTGGTCCAATTTAAATATTATGGGTCAATATTAAGGTCTGATATTGCGCCTTGCGTTAGTTAACCATTGAAAGATGTCTTTGAATTTTTAAAGCATTTTAGAACGCTTATTTCTTCATTTTAAGCATCTCAGAACACTCTATTTCGCATAGGCATACATAGTAAAATTTAGGGTCACGCTGTGTACCCCCTAAATGACCTATAATTATTTCCTTTGGTAGGGTACACTATTACCCTGTAATATAATACGTGGACCAATTTAAAAATTATAGGTCAATAATAAGGTCCGATACCGTGCTGTTAGTTAACATAGAAAAATGTCTTTGAATTTTTAAAGCATTTTTGAACGCTTATTTCCTCATTTTAAGCTTCTCAGAACACTTTATTTCGCATAGGCATACATAGTAAACTTTAGGGTCACTCTGTGTACCCCCTAATTGACCTATAATTATTTCCTGTGGTAGGGTACACTATAACCCTGTAATATAATACGTGGTCCAGTTTAAAAATTATAGGTCAATATTAAGGTCCGATACCGTGCCGTTAGTTAACATAGAAAAGTGTCTTCGTATTTCCTTGTTTTAATGCACTATTTAAAATATACATAGTGTATCCCCTAATTGACCTATTATTTCCTGTGGTAGGGTACACTATTACCCTGTAATATAATACCTGGTCCAATTGAAATATTATGGTTCCATATTAAGGTCTGATATCGCGCCTTGCGTTAGTTAACCATTGAAAGATGTCTTTGAATTTTTAAAGCATTTTAGAACGCTTATTTCTTCATTTTAAGCTTCTCAGAACACTCTATTTCGCATAGGCATAAATAGTAAATTTTAGGGTCATGCTGTGTACCACCTAATTGACCTTTAATTATTTCCTGTGGTAAGGTACACTATTACCCTGTAATATAATACGTGGTACAATTTAAAAATTATAGGTCAATATTAAGGTCCGATACCGTGCCGTTAGTTAACATAGAAAAATGTCTTTGAATTTTTAAAGCATTTTAGAACGCTTATTTCCTCATTTTAAGCTTCTCAGAACACTTTATTTCGCATAGGCATACATAGTAAACTTTAGGGTCACTCTGTGTACCCCCTAATTGACCTATAATTATTTCCTGTGGTAGGGTACACTATAACCCTGTAATATAATACGTGGTACAGTTTAAAAATTATAGGTCAATATTAAGGTCCGATACCGTGCCGTTAGTTAGCATAGAAAAATGTCTTTGAATTTTTAAAGCATTTTAGAACGCTTATTTCCTCATTTTAAGCTTCTCAGAACACTTCATTTCGCATAGGCATACATAGTAAATTTTAGGGTCACTCTGTGTACCCCCTAATTGACCTATAATTATTTCCTGTGGTGGGGTACACTATAACCCTGTAATATAATACGTGGTCCAATTTAAAAATTATAGGTCAATATTAAGGTGCAATACTGTGCCGTTAGTTAACATAGAAAAGTGTCTTCGTATTTTCTTGTTTTAATGCACTATTTAAAACATACATAGTGTACCCCCTAATTGACCTATAATTATTTCCTGTTGTAGGGTACACTATTACCCTGTAATATAATACCTGGTCCAATTGAAATATTATGGTTCCATATTAAGGTCTGATATCGCGCCTTGCGTTAGTTAATAATTGAAAGATGTCTTTGAATTTTTAAAGCATTTTAGAACGCTTATTTCTTCATTTTAAGCTTCTCAGAACACTTTATTTCGCATAGGCATACATAGTAAACTTTAGGGTCACGCTGTGTACCCCCTAAATGACCTATAATTATTTCCTGTGGTAGGGCACACTATTACCCTGTAATATAATACGTGGTCCAATTTAAAAATTATAGGTCAATATTAAGGTCCGATACCGTGCCGTTAGTTAACATAGAAAAATGTCTTTGAATTTTTAAAGCATTTTTGAACGCTTATTTCCTCATTTTAAGCTTCTCAGAACACTTTATTTCGCATAGGCATACATAGTAAACTTTAGGGTCACTCTGTGTACCCCCTAATTGACCTATAATTATTTCCTGTGGTAGGGTACACTATAACCCTGTAATATAATACGTGGTCCAGTTTAAAAATTATAGGTCAATATTAAGGTCCGATACCGTGCCGTTAGTTAACATAGAAAAGTGTCTTCGTATTTCCTTGTTTTAATGCACTATTTAAAATATACATAGTGTATCCCCTAATTGACCTATTATTTCCTGTGGTAGGGTACACTATTACCCTGTAATATAATACCTGGTCCAATTGAAATATTATGGTTCCATATTAAGGTCTGATATCGCGCCTTGCGTTAGTTAACCATTGAAAGATGTCTTTGAATTTTTAAAGCATTTTAGAACGCTTATTTCTTCATTTTAAGCTTCTCAGAACACTCTATTTCGCATAGGCATAAATAGTAAATTTTAGGGTCATGCTGTGTACCACCTAATTGACCTTTAATTATTTCCTGTGGTAAGGTACACTATTACCCTGTAATATAATACGTGGTACAATTTAAAAATTATAGGTCAATATTAAGGTCCGATACCGTGCCGTTAGTTAACATAGAAAAATGTCTTTGAATTTTTAAAGCATTTTAGAACGCTTATTTCCTCATTTTAAGCTTCTCAGAACACTTTATTTCGCATAGGCATACATAGTAAACTTTAGGGTCACTCTGTGTACCCCCTAATTGACCTATAATTATTTCCTGTGGTAGGGTACACTATAACCCTGTAATATAATACGTGGTACAGTTTAAAAATTATAGGTCAATATTAAGGTCCGATACCGTGCCGTTAGTTAACATAGAAAAGTGTCTTCGTATTTCCTTGTTTTAATGCACTATTTAAAATATACATAGTGTATCCCCTAATTGACCCATAATTATTTCCTGTGGTAGGGTACACTATTACCCTGTAATATAATACCTGGTCCAATTTAAATATTATGGGTCAATATTAAGGTCTGATATTGCGCCTTGCGCTAGTTAACCATTGAAAGATGTCTTTGAATTTTTAAAGCATTTTAGAACGCTTATTTCTTCATTTTAAGCTTCTCAGAACACTCTATTTCGCATAAGCATACATAGTAAAATTTAGGGTCACGATGTGTACCCCCTAAATGACCTATAATTATTTCCTGTGGTAGGGTACACTATTACCCTGTAATATAATACGTGGTCCAATTTAAAAATTATAGGTCAATATTAAGGTCCGATACCGTGCCGTTAGTTAACATTGAAAAATGTCTTTGAATTTTTAAAGCATTTTAGAATGTTTATTTCCTCATTTTAAGCTTCTCAGAACACTTTATTTCGCATAGGCATACATAGTAAACTTTAGGGTCACGCTGTGTACCCCCTAATTGACCTATAATTATTTCCTGTGGTAGGATACACTATAACCCTGTAATATAATACGTGGTCCAATTTAAAAATTATAGGTCAATATTAAGGTCAGATACCGTGCCGTTAGTTAACATAGAAAAGTGTCTTCGAATTTCCTTGTTTTAATGCACTATTTAAAATATACATAGTGTACCCCCTAATTGACCTATAATTATTTCCTGTTGTAGGGTACACTATTACCCTGTAATATAATACCTGGACCAATTGAAATATTATGGTTCCATATTAAGGTCTGATATCGCGCCTTGCGTTAGTTAACCATTGAAAGATGTCTTTGAATTTTTAAAGCATTTTAGAACGCTTATTTCTTCATTTTAAGCTTCTCAGAACACTCTATTTCGCATAGGCATACATAGTAAATTTTAGGGTCATGCTGTGTACCACCTAATTGACCTATAATTATTTCCTGTGGTAAGGTACACTATTACCCTGTAATATAATACGTGGTACAATTTAAAAATTATAGGTCAATATTAAGGTCCGATACCGTGTCGTTAGTTAACAAAGAAAAGTGTCTTCGTATTTCCTTGTTTTAATGCACTATTTAAAATATACATAGTGTACCCCCTAATTGACCTATAATTATTTCCTGTGGTAGGGTGCACTATTACCCTGTAATATAATACCTGGTCCAATTTAAATATTATGGGTCAATATTAAGGTCTGATATTGCGCCTTGCGCTAGTTAACCATTGAAAGATGTCTTTGAATTTTTAAAGCATTTTAGAACGCTTATTTCTTCATTTTAAGCTTCTCAGAACACTTTATTTCGCATAGGCATACATAGTAAAATTTAGGGTCACGCTGTGTACCCCCTAAATGACCTATAATTATTTCCTGTGGTAGGGCACACTATTACCCTGTAATATAATACGTGGTCCAATTTAAAAATTATAGGTCAATATTAAGGTCCGATACCGTGCCGTTAGTTAACATAGAAAAATGTCTTTGAATTTTTAAAGCATTTTAGAACGCTTATTTCCTCATTTTAAGCTTCTCAGAACACTTTATTTCGCATAAGCATACATAGTAAACTTTAGGGTCACTCTGTGTACCCCCTAATTGACCTATAATTATTTCCTGTTGTAGGGTACACTATTACCCTGTAATATAATACCTGGTCCAATTGAAATATTATGGTTCCATATTAAGGTCTGATATCGCGCCTTGCGTTAGTTAATAATTGAAAGATGTCTTTGAATTTTTAAAGCATTTTAGAACGCTTATTTCTTCATTTTAAGCTTCTCAGAACACTCTATTTCGCATAGACATACATAGTAAATTTTAGGGTCACGCTGTGTACCACCTAATTGACCTATAATTATTTCCTGTGGTAAGGTACTCTATTACCCTGTAATATAATACGTGGTACAATTAATAAATTATAGGTCAATATTAAGGTCCGATACCGTGCCGTTAGTTAACATAGAAAAGTGTCTTCGTATTTCCTTGTTTTAATGCACTATTTAAAATATACATAGTGTACCCCCTAATTGACCTATAATTATTTCCTGTGGTAGGGTACACTATTACCCTGTAATATAATACCTGGTCCAATTTAAATATTATGGGTCAATATTAAGGTCCGATATTGCGCCTTGCGCTAGTTAACCATTGAAAGATGTCTTTGAATTTTTAAAGCATTTTAGAACGCTTATTTCTTCATTTTAAGCTTCTCAGAACACTTTATTTCGCATAGGCATACATAGTAAAATTTAGGGTCACGCTGTGTACCCCCTAAATGACCTATAATTATTTCCTGTGGTAGGGTACACTATTACCCTGTAATATAATACGTGGTCCAATTTAAAAATTATAGGTCAATATTAAGGTCCGAAACCGTGCCGTTAGTTAACATTGAAAAATGTCTTTGAATTTTTAAAGCATTTTAGAACGCTTATTTCCTCATTTTAAGCTTCTCAGAACACTTTATTTCGCATAGGCATACATAGGAAACTTTAGGGTCACGCTGTGTACCCCCTAATTGACCTATAATTATTTCCTGTGGTAGGATACACTATAACCCTGTAATATAATACGTGGTCCAATTTAAAAATTATAGGTCAATATTAAGGTCAGATACCGTGCCGTTAGTTAACATAGAAAAGTGTCTTCGAATTTCCTTGTTTTAATGCACTATTTAAAATATACATAGTGTACCCCCTAATTGACCTATAATTATTTCCTGTGGTAGGGTACACTATTACCCTCAGATATAATACCTGGTTCAAGTTAAATATTATGGGTCAATATTAAGGTCTGATATTGCGCCTTGCGTTAGTTAACCATTGAAAGATGTCTTTGAATTTTTAAAGCATTTTAGAACGCTTATTTCTTCATTTTAAGCATCTCAGAACACTCTATTTCGCATAGGCATACATAGTAAACTTTAGGGTCACGCTGTGTACCCCCTAAATGACCTATAATTATTTCCTGTTGTAGGGTACACTATTACCCTGTAATATAATAGGTGGTCCAATTTAAAAATTATAGGTCAATATTAAGGTCCGATACCGTGCCGTTAGTTAGCATAGAAAAATGTCTTTGAATTTTTAAAGCATTTTAGAACGCTTATTTCCTCATTTTAAGCTTCTCAGAACACTTCATTTCGCATAGGCATACATAGTAAATTTTAGGGTCACTCTGTGTACCCCCTAATTGACCTATAATTATTTCCTGTGGTGGGGTACACTATAACCCTGTAATATAATACGTGGTCCAATTTAAAAATTATAGGTCAATATTAAGGTGCAATACTGTGCCGTTAGTTAACATAGAAAAGTGTCTTCGTATTTTCTTGTTTTAATGCACTATTTAAAACATACATAGTGTACCCCCTAATTGACCTATAATTATTTCCTGTTGTAGGGTACACTATTACCCTGTAATATAATACCTGGTCCAATTGAAATATTATGGTTCCATATTAAGGTCTGATATCGCGCCTTGCGTTAGTTAATAATTGAAAGATGTCTTTGAATTTTTAAAGCATTTTAGAACGCTTATTTCTTCATTTTAAGCTTCTCAGAACACTCTATTTCGCATAGACATACATAGTAAATTTTAGGGTCACGCTGTGTACCACCTAATTGACCTATAATTATTTCCTGTGGTAAGGTACACTATTACCCTGTAATATAATACGTGGTACAATTAATAAATTATAGGTCAATATTAAGGTCCGATACCGTGCCGTTAGTTAACATAGAAAAGTGTCTTCGTATTTCCTTGTTTTAATGCACTATTTAAAATATACATAGTGTACCCCCTAATTGACCTATAATTATTTCCTGTGGTAGGGTACACTATTACCCTGTAATATAATACCTGGTCCAATTTAAATATTATGGGTCAATATTAAGGTCCGATATTGCGCCTTGCGCTAGTTAACCATTGAAAGATGTCTTTGAATTTTTAAAGCATTTTAGAACGCTTATTTCCTCATTTTAAGCTTCTCAGAACACTTTATTTCGCATAGGCATACATAGTAAACTTTAGGGTCTCTCTGTGTACCCCCTAATTGACCTATAATTATTTCCTGTTGTAGGGTACACTATAACCCTGTAATATAATACGTGGTCCAATTTAAAAATTATAGGTCAATATTAAGGTCCGATACCGTGCCGTTAGTTAACATAGAAAAGTGTATTCGTATTTCCTTGTTTTAATGCACTATTTAAAATATACATAGTGTACCCCCTAATTGACCTATAATTATTTCCTGTGGTAGGGTACACTATTACCCTGTAATATAATACCTATTCCAATTTAAATATTATGGGTCAATATTAAGGTCTGATATTGCGCCTTGCGTTAGATAAACATTGAAAGATGTCTTTGAATTTTTAAAGCATTTTAGAACGCTTATTTCTTCATTTTAAGCATCTCAGAACACTCTATTTCGCATAGGCATACATAGTAAAATTTAGGGTCACGCTGTGTACCCCCTAAATGACCTATAATTATATCCTGTGGTAGGGTACACTATTACCCTGTAATATAATACGTGGTCCAATTTAAAAATTATAGGTCAATATTAAGGTCCGATACCGTGCCGTTAGTTAACATAAAAAAATGTCTTTGAATTTTTAAAGCATTTTAGAACGCTTATTTCCTCATTTTAAGCTTCTCAGAACACTTTATTTCGCATAGGCATACATAGTAAACTTTAGGGTCACTCTTCGTACCCCCTAATTTACATATAATTATTTCCTGTGGTAGGGTACACTATAACCCTGTAATATAATACGTTGTCCAATTTAAAAATTATAGGTCAATATTAAGGTCCGATACCGTGCCGTTAGTTAACATAGAAAAGTGTCTTCGTATTTCCTTGTTTTAATGCACTATTTAAAATATACATAGTGTACCCCCTAATTGACCTATAATTATTTCCTGTGGTAGGGTACACTATTACCCTGTAATATAATACCTGGTCCAATTTAAATATTATGGGTCAATATTAAGGTCTGATATTGCGCCTTGCGTTAGTTAACCATTGAAAGATGTCTTTGAATTTTTAAAGCATTTTAGAACGCTTATTTCTTCATTTTAAGCATCTCAGAACACTCTATTTCGCATAGGCATACATAGTAAAATTTAGGGTCACGCTGTGTACCCCCTAAATGACCTATAATTATTTCCTTTGGTAGGGTACACTATTACCCTGTAATATAATACGTGGACCAATTTAAAAATTATAGGTCAATAATAAGGTCCGATACCGTGCTGTTAGTTAACATAGAAAAATGTCTTTGAATTTTTAAAGCATTTTTGAACGCTTATTTCCTCATTTTAAGCTTCTCAGAACACTTTATTTCGCATAGGCATACATAGTAAACTTTAGGGTCACTCTGTGTACCCCCTAATTGACCTATAATTATTTCCTGTGGTAGGGTACACTATAACCCTGTAATATAATACGTGGTCCAGTTTAAAAATTATAGGTCAATATTAAGGTCCGATACCGTGCCGTTAGTTAACATAGAAAAGTGTCTTCGTATTTTCTTGTTTTAATGCACTATTTAAAACATACATAGTGTACCCCCTAATTGACCTATAATTATTTCCTGTTGTAGGGTACACTATTACCCTGTAATATAATACCTGGTCCAATTGAAATATTATGGTTCCATATTAAGGTCTGATATCGCGCCTTGCGTTAGTTAATAATTGAAAGATGTCTTTGAATTTTTAAAGCATTTTAGAACGCTTATTTCTTCATTTTAAGCTTCTCAGAACACTCTATTTCGCATAGACATACATAGTAAATTTTAGGGTCACGCTGTGTACCACCTAATTGACCTATAATTATTTCCTGTGGTAAGGTACACTATTACCCTGTAATATAATACGTGGTACAATTAATAAATTATAGGTCAATATTAAGGTCCGATACCGTGCCGTTAGTTAACATAGAAAAGTGTCTTCGTATTTCCTTGTTTTAATGCACTATTTAAAATATACATAGTGTACCCCCTAATTGACCTATAATTATTTCCTGTGGTAGGGTACACTATTACCCTGTAATATAATACCTGGTCCAATTTAAATATTATGGGTCAATATTAAGGTCCGATATTGCGCCTTGCGCTAGTTAACCATTGAAAGATGTCTTTGAATTTTTAAAGCATTTTAGAACGCTTATTTCCTCATTTTAAGCTTCTCAGAACACTTTATTTCGCATAGGCATACATAGTAAACTTTAGGGTCTCTCTGTGTACCCCCTAATTGACCTATAATTATTTCCTGTTGTAGGGTACACTATAACCCTGTAATATAATACGTGGTCCAATTTAAAAATTATAGGTCAATATTAAGGTCCGATACCGTGCCGTTAGTTAACATAGAAAAGTGTATTCGTATTTCCTTGTTTTAATGCACTATTTAAAATATACATAGTGTACCCCCTAATTGACCTATAATTATTTCCTGTGGTAGGGTACACTATTACCCTGTAATATAATACCTATTCCAATTTAAATATTATGGGTCAATATTAAGGTCTGATATTGCGCCTTGCGTTAGATAAACATTGAAAGATGTCTTTGAATTTTTAAAGCATTTTAGAACGCTTATTTCTTCATTTTAAGCATCTCAGAACACTCTATTTCGCATAGGCATACATAGTAAAATTTAGGGTCACGCTGTGTACCCCCTAAATGACCTATAATTATATCCTGTGGTAGGGTACACTATTACCCTGTAATATAATACGTGGTCCAATTTAAAAATTTTAGGTCAATATTAAGGTCCGATACCGTGCCGTTAGTTAACATAAAAAAATGTCTTTGAATTTTTAAAGCATTTTAGAACGCTTATTTCCTCATTTTAAGCTTCTCAGAACACTTTATTTCGCATAGGCATACATAGTAAACTTTAGGGTCACTCTTCGTACCCCCTAATTTACATATAATTATTTCCTGTGGTAGGGTACACTATAACCCTGTAATATAATACGTTGTCCAATTTAAAAATTATAGGTCAATATTAAGGTCCGATACCGTGCCGTTAGTTAACATAGAAAAGTGTCTTCGTATTTCCTTGTTTTAATGCACTATTTAAAATATACATAGTGTACCCCCTAATTGACCTATAATTATTTCCTGTGGTAGGGTACACTATTACCCTGTAA
Source organism: Parasteatoda tepidariorum (assembly GCF_982258835.1). Classification (NCBI taxonomy): domain Eukaryota; kingdom Metazoa; phylum Arthropoda; class Arachnida; order Araneae; family Theridiidae; genus Parasteatoda; species Parasteatoda tepidariorum. The sequence goes on from NW_028257370.1 coordinate 222,709, forward strand.
TATAATACCTGGTCCAATTTAAATATTATGGGTCAATATTAAGGTCTGATATTGCGCCTTGCGTTAGTTAACCATTGAAAGATGTCTTTGAATTTTTAAAGCATTTTAGAACGCTTATTTCTTCATTTTAAGCATCTCAGAACACTCTATTTCGCATAGGCATACATAGTAAAATTTAGGGTCACGCTGTGTACCCCCTAAATGACCTATAATTATTTCCTTTGGTAGGGTACACTATTACCCTGTAATATAATACGTGGACCAATTTAAAAATTATAGGTCAATAATAAGGTCCGATACCGTGCTGTTAGTTAACATAGAAAAATGTCTTTGAATTTTTAAAGCATTTTTGAACGCTTATTTCCTCATTTTAAGCTTCTCAGAACACTTTATTTCGCATAGGCATACATAGTAAACTTTAGGGTCACTCTGTGTACCCCCTAATTGACCTATAATTATTTCCTGTGGTAGGGTACACTATAACCCTGTAATATAATACGTGGTCCAGTTTAAAAATTATAGGTCAATATTAAGGTCCGATACCGTGCCGTTAGTTAACATAGAAAAGTGTCTTCGTATTTCCTTGTTTTAATGCACTATTTAAAATATACATAGTGTATCCCCTAATTGACCTATTATTTCCTGTGGTAGGGTACACTATTACCCTGTAATATAATACCTGGTCCAATTGAAATATTATGGTTCCATATTAAGGTCTGATATCGCGCCTTGCGTTAGTTAACCATTGAAAGATGTCTTTGAATTTTTAAAGCATTTTAGAACGCTTATTTCTTCATTTTAAGCTTCTCAGAACACTCTATTTCGCATAGGCATAAATAGTAAATTTTAGGGTCATGCTGTGTACCACCTAATTGACCTTTAATTATTTCCTGTGGTAAGGTACACTATTACCCTGTAATATAATACGTGGTACAATTTAAAAATTATAGGTCAATATTAAGGTCCGATACCGTGCCGTTAGTTAACATAGAAAAATGTCTTTGAATTTTTAAAGCATTTTAGAACGCTTATTTCCTCATTTTAAGCTTCTCAGAACACTTTATTTCGCATAGGCATACATAGTAAACTTTAGGGTCACTCTGTGTACCCCCTAATTGACCTATAATTATTTCCTGTGGTAGGGTACACTATAACCCTGTAATATAATACGTGGTACAGTTTAAAAATTATAGGTCAATATTAAGGTCCGATACCGTGCCGTTAGTTAACATAGAAAAGTGTCTTCGTATTTCCTTGTTTTAATGCACTATTTAAAATATACATAGTGTATCCCCTAATTGACCCATAATTATTTCCTGTGGTAGGGTACACTATTACCCTGTAATATAATACCTGGTCCAATTTAAATATTATGGGTCAATATTAAGGTCTGATATTGCGCCTTGCGCTAGTTAACCATTGAAAGATGTCTTTGAATTTTTAAAGCATTTTAGAACGCTTATTTCTTCATTTTAAGCTTCTCAGAACACTCTATTTCGCATAAGCATACATAGTAAAATTTAGGGTCACGATGTGTACCCCCTAAATGACCTATAATTATTTCCTGTGGTAGAGTACACTATTACCCTGTAATATAATACGTGGTCCAATTTAAAAATTATAGGTCAATATTAAGGTCCGATACCGTGCCGTTAGTTAACATTGAAAAATGTCTTTGAATTTTTAAAGCATTTTAGAACGTTTATTTCCTCATTTTAAGCTTCTCAGAACACTTTATTTCGCATAGGCATACATAGTAAACTTTAGGGTCACGCTGTGTACCCCCTAATTGACCTATAATTATTTCCTGTGGTAGGATACACTATAACCCTGTAATATAATACGTGGTCCAATTTAAAAATTATAGGTCAATATTAAGGTCAGATACCGTGCCGTTAGTTAACATAGAAAAGTGTCTTCGAATTTCCTTGTTTTAATGCACTATTTAAAATATACATAGTGTACCCCCTAATTGACCTATAATTATTTCCTGTTGTAGGGTACACTATTACCCTGTAATATAATACCTGGACCAATTGAAATATTATGGTTCCATATTAAGGTCTGATATCGCGCCTTGCGTTAGTTAACCATTGAAAGATGTCTTTGAATTTTTAAAGCATTTTAGAACGCTTATTTCTTCATTTTAAGCTTCTCAGAACACTCTATTTCGCATAGGCATACATAGTAAATTTTAGGGTCATGCTGTGTACCACCTAATTGACCTATAATTATTTCCTGTGGTAAGGTACACTATTACCCTGTAATATAATACGTGGTACAATTTAAAAATTATAGGTCAATATTAAGGTCCGATACCGTGTCGTTAGTTAACAAAGAAAAGTGTCTTCGTATTTCCTTGTTTTAATGCACTATTTAAAATATACATAGTGTACCCCCTAATTGACCTATAATTATTTCCTGTGGTAGGGTGCACTATTACCCTGTAATATAATACCTGGTCCAATTTAAATATTATGGGTCAATATTAAGGTCTGATATTGCGCCTTGCGCTAGTTAACCATTGAAAGATGTCTTTGAATTTTTAAAGCATTTTAGAACGCTTATTTCTTCATTTTAAGCTTCTCAGAACACTTTATTTCGCATAGGCATACATAGTAAAATTTAGGGTCACGCTGTGTACCCCCTAAATGACCTATAATTATTTCCTGTGGTAGGGCACACTATTACCCTGTAATATAATACGTGGTCCAATTTAAAAATTATAGGTCAATATTAAGGTCCGATACCGTGCCGTTAGTTAACATAGAAAAATGTCTTTGAATTTTTAAAGCATTTTAGAACGCTTATTTCCTCATTTTAAGCTTCTCAGAACACTTTATTTCGCATAAGCATACATAGTAAACTTTAGGGTCACTCTGTGTACCCCCTAATTGACCTATAATTATTTCCTGTTGTAGGGTACACTATTACCCTGTAATATAATACCTGGTCCAATTGAAATATTATGGTTCCATATTAAGGTCTGATATCGCGCCTTGCGTTAGTTAATAATTGAAAGATGTCTTTGAATTTTTAAAGCATTTTAGAACGCTTATTTCTTCATTTTAAGCTTCTCAGAACACTCTATTTCGCATAGACATACATAGTAAATTTTAGGGTCACGCTGTGTACCACCTAATTGACCTATAATTATTTCCTGTGGTAAGGTACTCTATTACCCTGTAATATAATACGTGGTACAATTAATAAATTATAGGTCAATATTAAGGTCCGATACCGTGCCGTTAGTTAACATAGAAAAGTGTCTTCGTATTTCCTTGTTTTAATGCACTATTTAAAATATACATAGTGTACCCCCTAATTGACCTATAATTATTTCCTGTGGTAGGGTACACTATTACCCTGTAATATAATACCTGGTCCAATTTAAATATTATGGGTCAATATTAAGGTCCGATATTGCGCCTTGCGCTAGTTAACCATTGAAAGATGTCTTTGAATTTTTAAAGCATTTTAGAACGCTTATTTCTTCATTTTAAGCTTCTCAGAACACTTTATTTCGCATAGGCATACATAGTAAAATTTAGGGTCACGCTGTGTACCCCCTAAATGACCTATAATTATTTCCTGTGGTAGGGTACACTATTACCCTGTAATATAATACGTGGTCCAATTTAAAAATTATAGGTCAATATTAAGGTCCGAAACCGTGCCGTTAGTTAACATTGAAAAATGTCTTTGAATTTTTAAAGCATTTTAGAACGCTTATTTCCTCATTTTAAGCTTCTCAGAACACTTTATTTCGCATAGGCATACATAGGAAACTTTAGGGTCACGCTGTGTACCCCCTAATTGACCTATAATTATTTCCTGTGGTAGGATACACTATAACCCTGTAATATAATACGTGGTCCAATTTAAAAATTATAGGTCAATATTAAGGTCAGATACCGTGCCGTTAGTTAACATAGAAAAGTGTCTTCGAATTTCCTTGTTTTAATGCACTATTTAAAATATACATAGTGTACCCCCTAATTGACCTATAATTATTTCCTGTGGTAGGGTACACTATTACCCTCAGATATAATACCTGGTTCAAGTTAAATATTATGGGTCAATATTAAGGTCTGATATTGCGCCTTGCGTTAGTTAACCATTGAAAGATGTCTTTGAATTTTTAAAGCATTTTAGAACGCTTATTTCTTCATTTTAAGCATCTCAGAACACTCTATTTCGCATAGGCATACATAGTAAACTTTAGGGTCACGCTGTGTACCCCCTAAATGACCTATAATTATTTCCTGTTGTAGGGTACACTATTACCCTGTAATATAATAGGTGGTCCAATTTAAAAATTATAGGTCAATATTAAGGTCCGATACCGTGCCGTTAGTTAGCATAGAAAAATGTCTTTGAATTTTTAAAGCATTTTAGAACGCTTATTTCCTCATTTTAAGCTTCTCAGAACACTTCATTTCGCATAGGCATACATAGTAAATTTTAGGGTCACTCTGTGTACCCCCTAATTGACCTATAATTATTTCCTGTGGTGGGGTACACTATAACCCTGTAATATAATACGTGGTCCAATTTAAAAATTATAGGTCAATATTAAGGTGCAATACTGTGCCGTTAGTTAACATAGAAAAGTGTCTTCGTATTTTCTTGTTTTAATGCACTATATAAACATACATAGTGTACCCCCTAATTGACCTATAATTATTTCCTGTTGTAGGGTACACTATTACCCTGTAATATAATACCTGGTCCAATTGAAATATTATGGTTCCATATTAAGGTCTGATATCGCGCCTTGCGTTAGTTAATAATTGAAAGATGTCTTTGAATTTTTAAAGCATTTTAGAACGCTTATTTCTTCATTTTAAGCTTCTCAGAACACTCTATTTCGCATAGACATACATAGTAAATTTTAGGGTCACGCTGTGTACCACCTAATTGACCTATAATTATTTCCTGTGGTAAGGTACACTATTACCCTGTAATATAATACGTGGTACAATTAATAAATTATAGGTCAATATTAAGGTCCGATACCGTGCCGTTAGTTAACATAGAAAAGTGTCTTCGTATTTCCTTGTTTTAATGCACTATTTAAAATATACATAGTGTACCCCCTAATTGACCTATAATTATTTCCTGTGGTAGGGTACACTATTACCCTGTAATATAATACCTGGTCCAATTTAAATATTATGGGTCAATATTAAGGTCCGATATTGCGCCTTGCGCTAGTTAACCATTGAAAGATGTCTTTGAATTTTTAAAGCATTTTAGAACGCTTATTTCCTCATTTTAAGCTTCTCAGAACACTTTATTTCGCATAGGCATACATAGTAAACTTTAGGGTCTCTCTGTGTACCCCCTAATTGACCTATAATTATTTCCTGTTGTAGGGTACACTATAACCCTGTAATATAATACGTGGTCCAATTTAAAAATTATAGGTCAATATTAAGGTCCGATACCGTGCCGTTAGTTAACATAGAAAAGTGTATTCGTATTTCCTTGTTTTAATGCACTATTTAAAATATACATAGTGTACCCCCTAATTGACCTATAATTATTTCCTGTGGTAGGGTACACTATTACCCTGTAATATAATACCTATTCCAATTTAAATATTATGGGTCAATATTAAGGTCTGATATTGCGCCTTGCGTTAGATAAACATTGAAAGATGTCTTTGAATTTTTAAAGCATTTTAGAACGCTTATTTCTTCATTTTAAGCATCTCAGAACACTCTATTTCGCATAGGCATACATAGTAAAATTTAGGGTCACGCTGTGTACCCCCTAAATGACCTATAATTATATCCTGTGGTAGGGTACACTATTACCCTGTAATATAATACGTGGTCCAATTTAAAAATTATAGGTCAATATTAAGGTCCGATACCGTGCCGTTAGTTAACATAAAAAAATGTCTTTGAATTTTTAAAGCATTTTAGAACGCTTATTTCCTCATTTTAAGCTTCTCAGAACACTTTATTTCGCATAGGCATACATAGTAAACTTTAGGGTCACGCTGTGTACCCCCTAATTGACCTATAATTATTTCCTGTGGTAGGGTACACTATTACCCTGTAATACAATACCTGGTTCAATTTAAATATTATGGGTCAATATTAAGGTTTGATATTGCGCCTTGCGTTAGTTAACCATTGAAAGATGTCTTTGAATTTTTAAAGCATTTTAGAACGCTTATTTCTTCATTTTAAGCTTCTCAGAACACTTTATTTCGCATAGGCATATATAGTAAACTTTAGGGTCACGCTGTGTACCCCCTAATTGACCTATAATTATTTCCTGTGGTAAGGTACACTATTACCCTGTAATATATTAGGTGATCCAATTTAAAAAATATAGGTCAATATTAAGGTCCGATACCGTGCCGTTAGTTAGCATAGAAAAATGTCATTGAATTTTTAAAGCATTTTAGAACGCTTATTTCCTCATTTTAAGCTTCTCAGAACACTTTATTTCGCATAGGCATACATAGTAAACTTTAGGGTCACTCTTCGTACCCCCTAATTTACATATAATTATTTCCTGTGGTAGGGTACACTATAACCCTGTAATATAATACGTTGTCCAATTTAAAAATTATAGGTCAATATTAAGGTCCGATACCGTGCCGTTAGTTAACATAGAAAAGTGTCTTCGTATTTCCTTGTTTTAATGCACTATTTAAAATATACATAGTGTACCCCCTAATTGACCTATAATTATTTCCTTTGGTAGGGTACACTATTACCCTGTAATATAATACGTGGACCAATTTAAAAATTATAGGTCAATAATAAGGTCCGATACCGTGCTGTTAGTTAACATAGAAAAATGTCTTTGAATTTTTAAAGCATTTTAGAACGCTTATTTCTTCATTTTAAGCTTCTCAGAACACTCTATTTCGCATAGGCATACATAGTAAATTTTAGGGTCACGCTGTGTACCACCTAATTGACCTATAATTATTTCCTGTGGTAAGGTACACTATTACCCTGTAATATAATACGTGGTACAATTTAAAAATTATAGGTCAATATTAAGGTCCGATACCGTGCCGTTAGTTAACATAGAAAAGTGTCTTCGTATTTCCTTGTTTTAATGCACTATTTAAAATATACATAGTGTACCCCCTAAATGACCTATAATTATTTCCTTGGTAGGGTACACTATTACCCTGTAATATAATAGGTGGTCCAATTTAAAAATTATGGGTCAATATTAAGGTTTGATATTGCGCCTTGCGTAAGTTAACCATTGAAAGATGTCTTTGAATTTTTAAAGCATTTTAGAACGCTTATTTCTTCATTTTAAGCTTCTCAGAACACTTTATTTCGCATAGGCATACATAGTAAACTTTAGGGTCACGCTGTGTACCCCCTAATTGACCTATAATTATTTCCTGTGGTAGGGTACACTATTACCCTGTAATATAATAGGTGGTCCAATTTAAAAATTATAGGTCAATATTAAGGTCCGATACCGTGCCGTTAGTTAGCATAGAAAAATGTCTTTGAATTTTAAAAGCATTTTAGAACGCTTATTTCCTCATTTTAAGCTTCTCAGAACACTTTATTTCGCATAGGCATACATAGTAAACTTTAGGGTCACACTGTGTACCCCCTAATTGACCTATAATTATTTCCTTTGGAAGGGTACACTATTACCCTGTAATATAATACCTGGTCCAATTTAAATATTATGGGTCAATATTAAGGTCTGATATTGCGCCTTGCGTTATTTAACCATTGAAAGATGTCTTTGAATTTTTAAAGCATTTTAGAACGCTTATTTCTTCATTTTAAGCTTCTCAGAACACTCTATTTCCCATAGGCATACATAGTAAAATTTAGGGTCACGCTGTGTACCCCCTAAATGACCTATAATTATTTCCTGTGGTAGGGTACACTATTACCCTGTAATATAATACGTGGTCCAATTTAAAAATTATAGGTCAATATTAAGTTCCGATACCGTGCCGTTAGTTAACATTGAAAAATGTCTTCGTATTTCCTTGTTTTAATGCACTATTTAAAATATACATAGTGTACCCCCTAATTGACCTATAATTATTTCCTGTGGTAGGGTACACTATTACCCTGTAATATAATACCTGGTCCAATTTAAATATTATGGGTCAATTTTAAGGTCTGATATTGCGCCTTGCGTTAGTTAACCATTGAAAGATGTCTTTGAATTTTTAAAGCATTTTTGAACGCTTATTTCTTCATTTTAAGCATCTCAGAACACTCTATTTCGCATAGGCATACATAGTAAAATTTAGGGTCACGCTGTGTACCCCCTAAATGACCTATAATTATTTCCTGTGGTAGGGTACATTATTACCCTGTAATATAATACGTGGTCCAATTTAAAAATTATAGGTCAATATTAAGGTCCGATACCGTGCCGTTAGTTAGCATAGAAAAATGTCATTGAATTTTTAAAGCATTTTAGAACGCTTATTTCTTCATTTTAAGCTTCTCAGAACACTCTATTTCCCATAGGCATACATAGTAAAATTTAGGGTCACGCTGTGTACCCCCTAAATGACCTATAATTATTTCCTGTGGTAGGGTACACTATTACCCTGTAATATAATACGTGGTCCAATTTAAAAATTATAGGTCAATATTAAGTTCCGATACCGTGCCGTTAGTTAACATTGAAAAATGTCTTCGTATTTCCTTGTTTTAATGCACTATTTAAAATATACATAGTGTACCCCCTAATTGACCTATAATTATTTCCTGTGGTAGGGTACACTATTACCCTGTAATATAATACCTGGTCCAATTTAAATATTATGGGTCAATTTTAAGGTCTGATATTGCGCCTTGCGTTAGTTAACCATTGAAAGATGTCTTTGAATTTTTAAAGCATTTTTGAACGCTTATTTCTTCATTTTAAGCATCTCAGAACACTCTATTTCGCATAGGCATACATAGTAAAATTTAGGGTCACGCTGTGTACCCCCTAAATGACCTATAATTATTTCCTGTGGTAGGGTACATTATTACCCTGTAATATAATACGTGGTCCAATTTAAAAATTATAGGTCAATATTAAGGTCCGATACCGTGCCGTTAGTTAGCATAGAAAAATGTCATTGAATTTTTAAAGCATTTTAGAACGATTATTTCCTCATTTTAAGCTTCTCAGAACACTTTATTTCGCATAGGCATACATAGTAAACTTTAGGGTCACTCTTCGTACCCCCTAATTTACATATAATTATTTCCTGTGGTAGGGTACACTATAACCCTGTAATATAATACGTGGTCCAATTTAAAAATTATAGGTCAATATTAATTTCCGATACCGTGCCGTTAGTTAACATAGAAAAGTGTCTTCGTATTTCCTTGTTTTAATGCACTATTTAAAATATACATAGTGTACCCCCTAATTGACCTATAATTATTTCCTGTGGTAGGGTACACTATTAACCTGTAATATAATACCTGGTCCAATTTAAATATTATGGGTCAATATTAAGGTCTGATATTGCGCCTTGCGTTAGTTAACCATTGAAAGATGTCTTTGAATTTTTAAAGCATTTTTGAACGCTTATTTCTTCATTTTAAGCATCTCAGAACACTCTATTTCGCAAAGGCATACATAGTAAAATTTAGGGTCACGCTGTGTACCCCCTAAATGACCTATAATTATTTCCTGTGGTAGGGTACATTATTACCCTGTAATATAATACGTTGTCCAATTTAAAAATTATAGGTCAATATTAAGGTCCGATACCGTGCCGTTAGTTAACATAGAAAAATGTCTTTGAATTTTTAAAGCATTTTAGAACGCTTATTTCCTCATTTTAAGCTTCTCAGAACACTTTATTTCGCTTAGGCATACATAGTAAAATTTAGGGTCACGCTGTGTACCCCCTAAATGACCTATAATTAATTCCTGTGGTAGGGTACACTATTACCCTGTAATATAATACGTGGTCCAATTTAAAAATTATGGGTCAATATTAAGGTCCGATACCGTGCCGTTAGTTAACATAGAAAAGTGTCTTCGTATTTCCTTGTTTTAATGCACAATTTAAAATATACATAGTGTACCCCCTAATTGACCTATAATTATTTCCTGTGGTAGGGTTCACTATTACCCTGTAATATAATACCTGGTCCAATTTAAATATTATGGGTCAATATTAAGGTCTGATATTGCGCCTTGCGCTAGTTAACCATTGAAAGATGTCTTTGAATTTTTAAAGCATTTTAGAACGCTTATTTCTTCATTTTAAGCTTCTCAGAACACTCTATTTCGCATAAGCATACATAGTAAAATTTAGGGTCACACTGTGTACCCCCTAAATGACCTATAAATATTTCCTGTGGTAGGGTACACTATTACCCTGTAATATAATAGGTGGTCCAATTTAAAAATTATAGGTCAATATTAAGGTCCGATACCGTGCCGTTAGTTAGCATAGAAAAATGTCTTTGAATTTTAAAAGCATTTTAGAACGCTTATTTCCTCATTTTAAGCTTCTCAGAACACTTTATTTCGCATAGGCATACATAGTAAACTTTAGGGTCACACTGTGTACCCCCTAATTGACCTATAATTATTTCCTTTGGAAGGGTACACTATTACCCTGTAATATAATACCTGGTCCAATTTCAATATTATGGGTCAATATTAAGGTCTGATATTGCGCCTTGCATTAGTTAACCATTGGAAGATGTCTTTGAATTTTTAAAGCATTTTAGAACGCTTATTTCTTCTTTTTAAGCATCTCAGAACACTCTATTTCGCATAGGCATACATAGTAAAATTTAGGGTCACGCTGTGTACCCTTTAAATGACCTATAATTATTTCCTGTGGTAGGGTACACTATTACCCTGTAATATAATACGTGGTCCAATTTAAAAATTATAGGTCAATATTAAGGTCCGATACCGTGCCGTTAGTTAACATAGAAAAATGTCTTTGAATTTTTAAAGCATTTTAGAACGCTTATTTCCTCATTTTAAGCTTCTCAGAACACTTTATTTCGCATAGGCATACATAGTAAACTTTAGGGTCACGCTGTGTACCCCCTAATTGACCTATAATTATTTCCTTTGGTAGGGTACACTATTACCCTGTAATATAATACGTGGTCCAATTTAAAAATTATAGGTCAATATTAAGTTCCGATACCGTGCCGTTAGTTAACATTGAAAAATGTCTTCGAATTTCCTTGTTTTAATGCACTATTTAAAATACACATAGTGTACCCCCTAATTGACCTATAATTATTTCCTGTGGTAGGGTACACTATTACCCTGTAATATAATACCTGGTCCAATTTAAATATTATGGGTCAATATTAAGGTCTGATATTGCGCCTTGCGCTAGTTAACCATTGAAAGATGTCTTTGAATTTTTAAAGCATTTTAGAACGCTTATTTCTTCATTTTAAGCTTCTCAGAACACTCTATTTCGCATAAGCATACATAGTAAAATTTAGGGTCACGCTGTGTACCCCCTAAATGACCTATAAATATTTCCTGTGGTAGGGTACACTATTACCCTGTAATATAATACGTGGTCCAATTTAAAAATTATAGGTCAATATTAAGGTCCGATACCGTGCCGTTAGTTAACATTGAAAAATGTCTTCGTATTTCGTTGTTTTAATGCACTATTTAAAATATACATAGTGTATCCCCTAATTGACCTATAATTATTTCCTGTGGTAGGGTACACTATTACCCTGTAATATAATACCTGGTCCAATTTAAATATTATGGGTCAATATTAAGGTCTGATATTGAGCCTTGCGTTAGTTAACCATTGAAAGATGTCTTTGAATTTTTAAAGCATTTTAGAACGCTTATTTCTTCATTTTAAGCATCTCAGAACACTCTATTTCGCATAGGCATATATAGTAAACTTTAGGGTCACTCTGTGTACCCCCTAATTGACCTATAATTATTTCCTGTGGTAGGGTACACTATAACCCTGTAATATAATACGTGGTCAAATTTAAAAATTATAGGTCAATATTAAGGTCCGATACCGTGCCGTTAGTTAACATAGAAAAGTGTCTTCGTATTTCCTTGTTTTAATGCACTATTTAAAATATACATAGTGTACCCCCTAATTGACCTATAATTATTTCCTGTGGTAGGGTACACTATTACCCTGTAATATAATACCTGGTCCAATTTAAATATTATGGGTCAATATTAAGGTCTGATATTGCGCCTAGCGTTAGTTAACCATTGAAAGATGTCTTTGAATTTTTAAAGCATTTTAGAACGCTTATTTCTTCATTTTAAGCTTCTCAGAACACTTTATTTCGCATAGGCATACATAGTAAAATTTAGGGTCAAGCTGTGTACCCCCTAAATGACCTATAAATATTTCCTGTGGTAGGGTACACTATTACCCTGTAATATAATACGTGGTCCAATTTAAAAATTATAGGTCAATATTAAGGTCCGATACCGTGCCGTTAGTTAACATAGAAAAATGTCTTTGAATTTTTAAAGCATTTTAGAACGCTTATTTCCTCATTTTAAGCTTCTCAGAACACTTTATTTCGTATAGGCATACATAGTAAAATTTAGGGTCACGCTGTGTACCCCCTAAATGACCTATAATTAATTCCTGTGGTAGGGTACACTATTACCCTGTAATATAATACGTGGTCCAATGTAAAAATTATAGGTCAATATTAAGTTCCGATACCGTGCTGTTAGTTAACATTGAAAAATGTCGTCGTATTTCCTTGTTTTAATGCACTATTTAAAATATACATAGTGTACCCCCTAATTGACCTATAATTATTTCCTGTGGTAGGGTACACTATTACCCTGTAATACAATACCTTGTTCAATTTAAATATTATGGGTCAATATTAAGGTTTGATATTGCGCCTTGCGTTAGTTAACCATTGAAAGATGTCTTTGAATTTTTAAAGCATTTTAGAACGCTTATTTCTTCATTTTAAGCTTCTCAGAACACTTTATTTCGCATAGGCATACATAGTAAACTTTAGGGTCACGCTGTGTACCCCCTAATTGACCTATAATTATTTCCTGTGGTAGGTACACTATTACCCTGTAATATAATAGGTGGTCCAATTTAAAAATTATAGGTCAATATTAAGGTCCGATACCGTGCCGTTAGTTAGCATAGAAAAATGTCTTTGAATTTTTAAAGCATTTTAGAACGCTTATTTCCTCATTTTAAGCTTCTCAGAACACTTTATTTCGCATAGGCATACATAGTAAACTTTAGGGTCACTCTGCGTACCCCCTAATTGACCTATAATTATTTCCTGTGATAGGGTACACTATAACCCTGTAATATAATACGTGGTCCAATTTACAAATTATAGGTCAATATTAAGGTCCGATACCGTTCCGTTAGTTAACATAGAAAAGTGTCTTCGTATTTCCTTGTTTTAATGCACTATTTAAAATATAAATAGTGTACCCCCTAATTGACCTATAATTATTTCCTGTGGTAGGGTACACTATTACCCTGTAATACAATACCTTGTTCAATTTAAATATTATGGGTCAATATTAAGGTTTGATATTGCGCCTTGCGTTAGTTAACCATTGAAAGATGTCTTTGAATTTTTAAAGCATTTTAGAACGCTTATTTCTTCATTTTAAGCTTCTCAGAACACTTTATTTCGCATAGGCATACATAGTAAACTTTAGGGTCACGCTGTGTACCCCCTAATTGACCTATAATTATTTCCTGTGGTAGGGTACACTATTACCCTGTAATATAATAGGTGGTCCAATTTAAAAATTATAGGTCAATATTAAGGTCCGATACCGTGCCGTTAGTTAGCATAGAAAAATGTCTTTGAATTTTTAAAGCATTTTAGAACGCTTATTTCCTCATTTTAAGCTTCTCAGAACACTTTATTTCGCATAGGCATACATAGTAAACTTTAGGGTCACTCTGCGTACCCCCTAATTGACCTATAATTATTTCCTGTGGTAGGGTACACTATAACCCTGTAATATAATACGTGGTCCAATTTACAAATTATAGGTCAATATTAAGGTCCGATACCGTGCCGTTAGTTAACATAGAAAAGTGTCTTCGTATTTCCTTGTTTTAATGCACTATTTAAAATATACATAGTGTACCCCCTAATTGACCTATAATTATTTCCTGTGGTAGGGTACACTATTACCCTGTAATATAATACCTGGTCCAATTTAAATATTATGGGTCAATATTAAGGTCTGATATTGCGCCTTGCGTTAGTTAACCATTGAAAGATGTCTTTGAATTTTTAAAGCATTTTTGAACGCTTATTTCTTCATTTTAAGCATCTCAGAACACTCTATTTCGCATAGGCATACATAGTAAAATTTAGGGTCACGCTGTGTACCCCCTAAATGACCTATAATTATTTCCTGTGGTAGGGTACACTATTTCCCTGTAATATAATACCTGGTCCAATTTAAAAATTATAGGTCAATATTAAGGTCCGATACCGTGCCGTTAGTTAACATAGAAAAATGTCTTTGAATTTTTAAAGCATTTTAGAACGCTTATTTCCTCATTTTAAGCTTCTCAGAACACTTTATTTCGCATAGGCATACATAGTAAACTTTAGGGTCACTCTGTGTACCCCCTAATTGACCTATAATTATTTCCTGTGGTAGGGTACACTATAACCCTGTAATATAATACGTGGTCCAATTTAAAAATTATAGGTCAATATTAAGGTCCGATACCGTGCCGTTAGTTAACATAGAAAAGTGTCTTCGTATTTTCTTGTTTTAATGCACTATTTAAAACATACATAGTGTACCCCCTAATTGACCTATAATTATTTCCTGTTGTAGGGTACACTATTACCCTGTAATATAATACCTGGTCCAATTGAAATATTATGGTTCCAAAGTAAGGTCTGATATCGCGCCTTGCGTTAGTTAACCATTGAAAGATGTCTTTGAATTTTTAAAGCATTTTAGAACGCTTATTTCTTCATTTTAAGCTTCTCAGAACACTCTATTTCGCATAGGCATACATAGTAAATTTTAGGGTCATGCTGTGTACCACCTAATTGACCTATAATTATTTCCTGTGGTAAGGTACACTATTACCCTGTAATATAATACGTGGTACAATTTAAAAATTATAGGTCAATATTAAGGTCCGATACCGTGCCGTTAGTTAACATAGAAAAGTGTCTTCGTATTTCCTTGTTTTAATGCACTATTTAAAATATACATAGTGTACCCCCTAATTGACCTATAATTATTTCCTGTGGTAGGGTGCACTATTACCCTGTAATATAATACCTGGTCCAATTTAAATATTATGGGTCAATATTAGGGTCTGATATTGCGCCTTGCGCTAGTTAACCATTGAAAGATGTCTTTGAATTTTTAAAGCATTTTAGAACGCTTATTTCTTCATTTTATGCTTCTCAGAACACTTTATTTCGCATAGGCATACATAGTAAAATTTAGGGTCACGCTGTGTACCCCCTAAATGACCTATAATTATTTCCTGTGGTAGGGCACACTATTACCCTGTAATATAATACGTGGTCCAATTTAAAAATTATAGGTCAATATTAAGGTCCGATACCGTGCCGTTAGTTAACATAGAAAAATGTCTTTGAATTTTTAAAGCATTTTAGAACGCTTATTTCCTCATTTTAAGCTTCTCAGAACACTTTATTTCGCATAGGCATACATAGTAAACTTTAGGGTCACTCTGTGTACCCCCTAATTGACCTATAATTATTTCCTGTGGTAGGGTACACTATAACCCTGTAATATAATACGTGGTCCAGTTTAAAAATTATAGGTCAATATTAAGGTCCGATACCGTGCCGTTAGTTAACATAGAAAAGTGTCTTCGTATTTCCTTGTTTTAATGCACTATTTAAAATATACATAGTGTATCCCCTAATTGACCTATAATTATTTCCTGTGGTAGGGTACACTATTTCCCTGTAATATAATACCTGGTCCAATTGAAATATTATGGTTCCATATTAAGGTCTGATATCGCGCCTTGCGTTAGTTAACCATTGAAAGATGTCTTTGAATTTTTAAAGCATTTTAGAACGCTTATTTCTTCATTTTAGCTTCTCAGAACACTCTATTTCGCATAGGCATAAATAGTAAATTTTAGGGTCATGCTGTGTACCACCTAATTGACCTATAATTATTTCCTGTGGTAAGGTACACTATTACCCTGTAATATAATACGTGGTACAATTTAAAAATTATAGGTCAATATTAAGGTCCGATACCGTGCCGTTAGTTAACATAGAAAAGTGTCTTCGTATTTCCTTGTTTTAATGCACTATTTAAAATATACATAGTGTACCCCCTAATTGACCTATAATTATTTCCTGTGGTAGGGTGCACTATTACCCTGTAATATAATACCTGGTCCAATTTAAATATTATGGGTCAATATTAAGGTCTGATATTGCGCCTTGCGCTAGTTAACCATTGAAAGATGTCTTTGAATTTTTAAAGCATTTTAGAACGCTTATTTCTTCATTTTAAGCTTCTCAGAACACTTTATTTCGCATAGGCATACATAGTAAAATTTAGGGTCACGCTGTGTACCCCCTAAATGACCTATAATTATTTCCTGTGGTAGGGCACACTATTACCCTGTAATATAATACGTGGTCCAGTTTAAAAATTATAGGTCAATATTAAGGTCCGATACCGTGCCGTTAGTTAACATAGAAAAATGTCTTTGAATTTTTAAAGCATTTTAGAACGCTTATTTCCTCATTTTAAGCTTCTCAGAACACTTTATTTCGCATAGGCATACATAGTAAACTTTAGGGTCACTCTGTGTACCCCCTAATTGACCTATAATTATTTCCTGTGGTAGGGTACACTATAACCCTGTAATATAATACGTGGTCCAGTTTAAAAATTATAGGTCAATATTAAGGTCCGATACCGTGCCGTTAGTTAACATAGAAAAGTGTCTTCGTATTTCCTTGTTTTAATGCACTATTTAAAATATACATAGTG
Source organism: Parasteatoda tepidariorum (assembly GCF_982258835.1). Classification (NCBI taxonomy): domain Eukaryota; kingdom Metazoa; phylum Arthropoda; class Arachnida; order Araneae; family Theridiidae; genus Parasteatoda; species Parasteatoda tepidariorum. The sequence goes on from NW_028257370.1 coordinate 239,698, forward strand.
TATCCCCTAATTGACCTATAATTATTTCCTGTGGTAGGGTACACTATTACCCTGTAATATAATACGTGGTCCAATTTAAAAATTATAGGTCAATATTAAGGTCAGATACCGTGCCGTTAGTTAACATTGAAAAATGTCTTTGAATTTTTAAAGCATTTTAGAACGCTTATTTCCTCATTTTAAGCTTCTCAGAACACTTTATTTCGCATAGGCATACATAGTAAACTTTAGGGTCACGCTGTGTACCCCCTAATTGACCTATAATTATTTCCTGTGGTAGGATACACTATAACCCTGTAATATAATACGTGGTCCAATTTAAAAATTATAGGTCAATATTAAGGTCAGATACCGTGCCGTTAGTTAACATAGAAAAGTGTCTTCGAATTTCCTTGTTTTAATGCACTATTTAAAATATACATAGTGTACCCCCTAATTGACCTATAATTATTTCCTGTGGTAGGGTACACTATTACCCTCAGATATAATACCTGGTTCAAGTTAAATATTATGGGTCAATATTAAGGTCTGATATTGCGCCTTGCGTTAGTTAACCATTGAAAGATGTCTTTGAATTTTTAAAGCATTTTAGAACGCTTATTTCTTCATTTTAAGCATCTCAGAACACTCTATTTCGCATAGGCATACATAGTAAACTTTAGGGTCACGCTGTGTACCCCCTAATTGACCTATAATTATTTCCTGTTGTAGGGTACACTATTACCCTGTAATATAATAGGTGGTCCAATTTAAAAATTATAGGTCAATATTAAGGTCCGATACCGTGCCGTTAGTTAGCATAGAAAAATGTCTTTGAATTTTTAAAGCATTTTAGAACGCTTATTTCCTCATTTTAAGCTTCTCAGAACACTTCATTTCGCATAGGCATACATAGAAAACTTTAGGGTCACTCTGCGTACCCCCTAATTGACCTATAATTATTTCCTGTGGTAGGGTACACTATAACCCTGTAATATAATACGTGGTCCAATTTAAAAATTATAGGTCAATATTAAGGTCCGATACCGTGCCGTTAGTTAACATAGAAAAGTGTCTTCGTATTTTCTTGTTTTAATGCACTATTTAAAACATACATAGTGTACCCCCTAATTGACCTATAATTATTTCCTGTTGTAGGGTACACTATTACCCTGTAATATAATACCTGGTCCAATTGAAATATTATGGTTCCATATTAAGGTCTGATATCGCGCCTTGCGTTAGTTAACCATTGAAAGATGTCTTTGAATTTTTAAAGCATTTTAGAACGCTTATTTCTTCATTTTAAGCTTCTCAGAACACTCTATTTCGCATAGGCATACATAGTAAATTTTAGGGTCATGCTGTGTACCACCTAATTGACCTATAATTATTTCCTGTGGTAAGGTACACTATTACCCTGTAATATAATACGTGGTACAATTTAAAAATTATAGGTCAATATTAAGGTCCGATACCGTGCCGTTAGTTAACAAAGAAAAGTGTCTTCGTATTTCCTTGTTTTAATGCACTATTTAAAATATACATAGTGTACCCCCTAATTGACCTATAATTATTTCCTGTGGTAGGGTGCACTATTACCCTGTAATATAATACCTGGTCCAATTTAAATATTATGGGTCAATATTAAGGTCTGATATTGCGCCTTGCGCTAGTTAACCATTGAAAGATGTCTTTGAATTTTTAAAGCATTTTAGAACGCTTATTTCTTCATTTTAAGCTTCTCAGAACACTTTATTTCGCATAGGCATACATAGTAAAATTTAGGGTCACGCTGTGTACCCCCTAAATGACCTATAATTATTTCCTGTGGTAGGGCACACTATTACCCTGTAATATAATACGTGGTCCAATTTAAAAATTATAGGTCAATATTAAGGTCCGATACCGTGCCGTTAGTTAACATAGAAAAATGTCTTTGAATTTTTAAAGCATTTTAGAACGCTTATTTCCTCATTTTAAGCTTCTCATAATACTTTATTTCGCATAGGCATACATAGTAAACTTTAGGGTCACTCTGTGTACCCCCTAATTGACCTATAATTATTTCCTGTGGTAGGGTACACTATAACCCTGTAATATAATACGTGGTCCAGTTTAAAAATTATAGGTCAATATTAAGGTCCGATACCGTGCCGTTAGTTAACATAGAAAAGTGTCTTCGTATTTCCTTGTTTTAATGCACTATTTAAAATATACATAGTGTATCCCCTAATTGACCTATAATTATTTCCTGTGGTAGGGTACACTATTACCCTGTAATATAATACCTGGTCCAATTGAAATATTATGGTTCCATATTAAGGTCTGATATCGCGCCTTGCGTTAGTTAACCATTGAAAGATGTCTTTGAATTTTTAAAGCATTTTAGAACGCTTATTTCTTCATTTTAAGCTTCTCAGAACACTCTATTTCGCATAGGCATAAATAGTAAATTTTAGGGTCATGCTGTGTACCACCTAATTGACCTATAATTATTTCCTGTGGTAAGGTACACTATTACCCTGTAATATAATACGTGGTACAATTTAAAAATTATAGGTCAATATTAAGGTCCGATACCGTGCCGTTAGTTAACATAGAAAAGTGTCTTCGTATTTCCTTGTTTTAATGCACTATTTAAAATATACATAGTGTACCCCCTAATTGACCTATAATTATTTCCTGTGGTAGGGTGCACTATTACCCTGTAATATAATACCTGGTCCAATTTAAATATTATGGGTCAATATTAAGGTCTGATATTGCGCCTTGCGCTAGTTAACCATTGAAAGATGTCTTTGAATTTTTAAAGCATTTTAGAACGCTTATTTCTTCATTTTAAGCTTCTCAGAACACTTTATTTCGCATAGGCATACATAGTAAAATTTAGGGTCACGCTGTGTACCCCCTAAATGACCTATAATTATTTCCTGTGGTAGGGCACACTATTACCCTGTAATATAATACGTGGTCCAATTTAAAAATTATAGGTCAATATTAAGGTCCGATACCGTGCCGTTAGTTAACATAGAAAAATGTCTTTGAATTTTTAAAGCATTTTAGAACGCTTATTTCCTCATTTTAAGCTTCTCAGAACACTTTATTTCGCATAGGCATACATAGTAAACTTTAGGGTCACTCTGTGTACCCCCTAATTGACCTATAATTATTTCCTGTGGTAGGGTACACTATAACCCTGTGATATAATACGTGATCCAGTTTAAAAATTATAGGTCAATATTAAGGTCCGATACCGTGCCGTTAGTTAACATAGAAAAGTGTCTTCGTATTTCCTTGTTTTAATGCACTATTTAAAATATACATAGTGTATCCCCTAATTGACCTATAATTATTTCCTGTGGTAGGGTACACTATTACCCTGTAATATAATACCTGGTCCAATTTAAATATTATGGGTCAATATTAAGGTCTGATATTGCGCCTTGCGCTAGTTAACCATTGAAAGATGTCTTTGAATTTTTAAAGCATTTTAGAACGCTTATTTCTTCATTTTAAGCTTCTCAGAACACTCTATTTCGCATAAGCATACATAGTAAAATTTAGGGTCACGCTGTGTACCCCCTAAATGACCTATAATTATTTCCTGTGGTAGGGTACACTATTACCCTGTAATATAATACGTGGTCCAATTTAAAAATTATAGGTCAATATTAAGGTCAGATACCGTGCCGTTAGTTAACATTGAAAAATGTCTTTGAATTTTTAAAGCATTTTAGAACGCTTATTTCCTCATTTTAAGCTTCTCAGAACACTTTATTTCGCATAGGCATACATAGTAAACTTTAGGGTCACGCTGTGTACCCCCTAATTGACCTATAATTATTTCCTGTGGTAGGATACACTATAACCCTGTAATATAATACGTGGTCCAATTTAAAAATTATAGGTCAATATTAAGGTCAGATACCGTGCCGTTAGTTAACATAGAAAAGTGTCTTCGAATTTCCTTGTTTTAATGCACTATTTAAAATATACATAGTGTACCCCCTAATTGACCTATAATTATTTCCTGTGGTAGGGTACACTATTACCCTCAGATATAATACCTGGTTCAAGTTAAATATTATGGGTCAATATTAAGGTCTGATATTGCGCCTTGCGTTAGTTAACCATTGAAAGATGTCTTTGAATTTTTAAAGCATTTTAGAACGCTTATTTCTTCATTTTAAGCTTCTCAGAACACTTTATTTCGCATAGGCATACATAGTAAAATTTAGGGTCACGCTGTGTACCCCCTAAATGACCTATAATTATTTCCTGTGGTAGGGCACACTATTACCCTGTAATATAATACGTGGTCCAATTTAAAAATTATAGGTCAATATTAAGGTCCGATACCGTGCCGTTAGTTAGCATAGAAAAATGTCTTTGAATTTTTAAAGCATTTTAGAACGCTTATTTCCTCATTTTAAGCTTCTCAGAACACTTCATTTCGCATAGGCATACATAGAAAACTTTAGGGTCACTCTGCGTACCCCCTAATTGACCTATAATTATTTCCTGTGGTAGGGTACACTATAACCCTGTAATATAATACGTGGTCCAATTTAAAAATTATAGGTCAATATTAAGGTCCGATACCGTGCCGTTAGTTCACATAGAAAAGTGTCTTCGTATTTTCTTGTTTTAATGCACTATTTAAAACATACATAGTGTACCCCCTAATTGACCTATAATTATTTCCTGTTGTAGGGTACACTATTACCCTGTAATATAATACCTGGTCCAATTGAAATATTATGGTTCCATATTAAGGTCTGATATCGCGCCTTGCGTTAGTTAACCATTGAAAGATGTCTTTGAATTTTTAAAGCATTTTAGAACGCTTATTTCTTCATTTTAAGCTTCTCAGAACACTCTATTTCGCATAGGCATACATAGTAAATTTTAGGGTCATGCTGTGTACCACCTAATTGACCTATAATTATTTCCTGTGGTAAGGTACACTATTACCCTGTAATATAATACGTGGTACAATTTAAAAATTATAGGTCAATATTAAGGTCCGATACCGTGCCGTTAGTTAACAAAGAAAAGTGTCTTCGTATTTCCTTGTTTTAATGCACTATTTAAAATATACATAGTGTACCCCCTAATTGACCTATAATTATTTCCTGTGGTAGGGTGCACTATTACCCTGTAATATAATACCTGGTCCAATTTAAATATTATGGGTCAATATTAAGGTCTGATATTGCGCCTTGCGCTAGTTAACCATTGAAAGATGTCTTTGAATTTTTAAAGCATTTTAGAACGCTTATTTCTTCATTTTAAGCTTCTCAGAACACTTTATTTCGCATAGGCATACATAGTAAAATTTAGGGTCACGCTGTGTACCCCCTAAATGACCTATAATTATTTCCTGTGGTAGGGTACACTATTACCCTGTAATATAATACGTGGTCCAATTTAAAAATTATAGGTCAATATTAAGGTCCGATACCGTGCCGTTAGTTAACATTGAAAAATGTCTTTGAATTTTTAAAGCATTTTAGAACGCTTATTTCCTCATTTTAAGCTTCTCAGAACACTTTATTTCGCATAGGCATACATAGTAAACTTTAGGGTCACGCTGTGTACCCCCTAATTGACCTATAATTATTTCCTGTGGTAGGGTACACTATAACCCTGTAATATAATACGTGGTCCAATTTAAAAATTATAGGTCAATATTAAGGTCCGATACCGTGCCGTTAGTTAACATAGAAAAGTGTCTTCGTATTTCCTTGTTTTAATGCACTATTTAAAATATACATAGTGTACCCCCTAATTGACCTATAATTATTTCCTGTGGTAGGATACACTATAACCCTGTAATATAATACGTGGTCCAATTTAAAAATTATAGGTCAATATTAAGGTCAGATACCGTGCCGTTAGTTAACATAGAAAAGTGTCTTCGAATTTCCTTGTTTTAATGCACTATTTAAAATATACATAGTGTACCCCCTAATTGACCTATAATTATTTCCTGTGGTAGGGTACACTATTACCCTCAGATATAATACCTGGTTCAAGTTAAATATTATGGGTCAATATTAAGGTCTGATATTGCGCCTTGCGTTAGTTAACCATTGAAAGATGTCTTTGAATTTTTAAAGCATTTTAGAACGCTTATTTCTTCATTTTAAGCATCTCAGAACACTCTATTTCGCATAGGCATACATAGTAAACTTTAGGGTCACGCTGTGTACCCCCTAATTGACCTATAATTATTTCCTGTTGTAGGGTACACTATTACCCTGTAATATAATAGGTGGTCCAATTTAAAAATTATAGGTCAATATTAAGGTCCGATACCGTGCCGTTAGTTAGCATAGAAAAATGTCTTTGAATTTTTAAAGCATTTTAGAACGCTTATTTCCTCATTTTAAGCTTCTCAGAACACTTCATTTCGCATAGGCATACATAGAAAACTTTAGGGTCACTCTGCGTACCCCCTAATTGACCTATAATTATTTCCTGTGGTAGGGTACACTATAACCCTGTAATATAATACGTGGTCCAATTTAAAAATTATAGGTCAATATTAAGGTCCGATACCGTGCCGTTAGTTAACATAGAAAAGTGTCTTCGTATTTCCTTGTTTTAATGCACTATTTAAAATATACATAGTGTACCCCCTAATTGACCTATAATTATTTCCTGTGGTAGGGTACACTATTACCCTGTAATATAATACCTGGTCCAATTTAAATATTATGGGTCAATATTAAGGTCTGATATTGCGCCTTGCGTTAGATAACCATTGAAAGATATCTTTGAATTTTTAAAGCATTTTAGAACGCTTATTTCTTCATTTTAAGCTTCTCAGAACACTCTATTTCGCATAGGCATACATAGTAAAATTTAGGGTCACGCTGTGTACCCCCTAAATGACCTATAATTATTTCCTGTGGTAGGGTAAACTATTACCCTGTAATATAATACGTGGTCCAATTTAAAAATTATAGGTCAATATTAAGTTCCGATACCGTGCCGTTATTTAACATTGAAAAATGTCTTCGTATTTCCTTGTTTTAATGCACTATTTAAAATATTCATAGTGTACCCCCTAATTGACCTATAATTATTTCCTGTGGTAGGGTACACTATTACCCTGTAATACAATACCTGGTTCAATTTAAATATTATGGGTCAATATTAAGGTTTGATATTGCGCCTTGCGTTAGTTAACCATTGAAAGATGTCTTTGAATTTTTAAAGCATTTTAGAACGCTTATTTCTTCATTTTAAGCTTCTCAGAACACTTTATTTCGCATAGGCATACGTAGTAAACTTTAGGGTCACTCTGCGTACCCCCTAATTGACCTATAATTATTTCCTGTGGTAGGGTACACTATAACCCTGTAATATAATACGTGGTCCAATTTAAAAATTATAGGTCAATATTAAGGTCCGATACCGTGCCGTTAGTTAACATAGAAAAGTGTCTTCGTATTTCCTTGTTTTAATGCACTATTTAAAATATACATAGTGTACCCCCTAATTGACCTATAATTATTTCCTGTAATAGGGTACACTATTACCCTGTAATATAATAGGTGGTCCAATTTAAAAATTATAGGTCAATTTTAAGGTCCGATACCGTGCCGTTAGTTAACATAGAAAAATGTCTTTGAATTTTTAAAGCATTTTAGAACGCTTATTTCCTCATTTTAAGCTTCTCAGAACACTTTATTTCGCATAGGCATACATAGTAAATTTTAGGGTCACTCTGTGTACCCCCTAATTGACCCATAATTATTTCCTGTGGTAGGGTACACTATAACCCTGTAATATAATACGTGGTCCAATTTAAAAATTATAGGTCAATATTAAGGTGCAATACCGTGCCGTTAGTTAACATAGAAAAGTGTCTTCGTATTTCCTTGTTTTAATGCACTATTTAAAATATACATAGTGTACCCCCTAATTGACCTATAATTATTTCCTGTGGTAGGGTACACTATTACCCTGTAATATAATACCTGGTCCAATTTAAATATTATGGGTCAATATTAAGGTCTGATATTGCGCCTTGCGCTAGTTAACCATTGAAAGATGTCTTTGAATTTTTAAAGCATTTTAGAACGCTTATTTCTTCATTTTAAGCTTCTCAGAACACTCTATTTCGCATAAGCATACATAGTAAAATTTAGGGTCACGCTGTGTACCCCCTAAATGACCTATAATTATTTCCTGTGGTAGGGTACACTATTACACTGTAATATAATACGTGGTCCAATTTAAAAATTATAGGTCAATATTAAGGACCGATACCGTGCCGTTAGTTAACATTGAAAAATGTCTTTGAATTTTTAAAGCATTTTAGAACGCTTATTTCCTCATTTTAAGCTTCTCAGAACACTTTATTTCGCATAGGCATACATAGTAAACTTTAGGGTCTCTCTGTGTACCCCCTAATTGACCTATAATTATTTCCTGTTGTAGGGTACACTATAACCCTGTAATATAATACGTGGTCCAATTTAAAAATTATAGGTCAATATTAAGGTCCGCTACCTTGCCGTTAGTTAACATAGAAAAGTGTATTCGTATTTCCTTGTTTTAATGCACTATTTAAAATATACATAGTGTACCCCCTAATTGACCTATAATTATTTCCTGTGGTAGGGTACACTATTACCCTGTAATACAATACCTGGTTCAATTTAAATATTATGGGTCAATATTAAGGTTTGATATTGCGCCTTGCGTTAGTTAACCATTGAAAGATGTCTTTGAATTTTTAAAGCATTTTAGAACGCTTATTTCTTCATTTTAAGCTTCTCAGAACACTTTATTTCGCATAGGCATACATAGTAAACTTTAGGGTCACGCTGTGTACCCCCTAATTGACCTATAATTATTTCCTGTGGTAAGGTACACTATTACCCTGTAATATATTAGGTGATCCAATTTAAAAAATATAGGTCAATATTAAGGTCCGATACCGTGCCGTTAGTTAGCATAGAAAAATGTCATTGAAATTTTAAAGCATTTTAGAACGCTTATTTCCTCATTTTAAGCTTCTCAGAACACTTTATTTCGCATAGGCATACATAGTAAACTTTAGGGTCACTCTTCGTACCCCCTAATTTACATATAATTATTTCCTGTGGTAGGGTACACTATAACCCTGTAATATAATACGTTGTCCAATTTAAAAATTATAGGTCAATATTAAGGTCCGATACCGTGCCGTTAGTTAACATAGAAAAGTGTCTTCGTATTTCCTTGTTTTAATGCACTATTTAAAATATACATAGTGTACCCCCTAATTGACCTATAATTATTTCCTGTGGTAGGGTACACTATTACCCTGTAATATAATACCTGGTCCAATTTAAATATTATGGGTCAATATTAAGGTCTGATATTGCGCCTTGCGTTAGTTAACCATTGAAAGATGTCTTTGAATTTTTAAAGCATTTTAGAACGCTTATTTCTTCATTTTAAGCATCTCAGAACACACTATTTCGCATAGGCATACATAGTAAAATTTAGGGTCACGCTGTGTACCCCCTAAATGACCTATAATTATTTCCTTTGGTAGGGTACACTATTACCATGTAATATAATACGTGGTCCAATTTAAAAATTATAGGTCAATAATAAGGTCCGATACCGTGCTGTTAGTTAACATAGAAAAGTGTCTTCGTATTTCCTTGTTTTAATGCACTATTTAAAATATACATAGTGTACCCCCTAAATGACCTATAATTATTTCCTGTGGTAGGGTACACTATTACCCTGTAATATAATAGGTGGTCCAATTTAAAAATTATAGGTCAATATTAAGGTCCGATACCGTGAAGTTAGTTAACATAGAAAAATGTCTTTGAATTTTTATAGCATTTTAGAACGCTTATTTCCTCATTTTAAGCTTCTCAGAACACTTTATTTCGCATAGGCATACATAGTAAACTTTAGGGTCACTCTGTGTACCCCCTAATTGTCCTATAATTATTTCCTGTGGTAGGGTACACTATAACCCTGTAATATAATACGTGGTCCAGTTTAAAAATTATAGGTCAATATTAAGGTCCGATACCGTGCCGTTAGTTAACATAGAAAAGTGTCTTCGTATTTCCTTGTTTTAATGCACTATTTAAAATATACATAGTGTACCCCCTAATTGACCTATAATTATTTCCTGTGGTAGGGTACACTATTACCCTGTAATATAATACCTGGTCCAATTTAAATATTATGGGTCAATATTAAGGTCTGATATTGCGAATTGCGTTAGTTAACGATTGAAAGATGTTTTTGAATTTTTAAAGCATTTTAGAACGCTTATTTCTTCATTTTAAGCATCTCAGAACACTCTATTTCGCATAGGCATACATAGTAAAATTTAGGGTCACGCTGTGTACCCCCAAAATGACCTATAATTATTTCCTGTGGTAGGGTGCACTATTACCCTGTAATATAATACGTGGTCCAATTTAAAAATTATAGGTCAATATTAAGGTCCGATACCGTGCCGTTAGTTAACATAGAAAAATGTCTTTGAATTTTTAAAGCATTTTAGAACGCTTATTTCCTCATTTTAAGCTTCTCAGAACACTTTATTTTGCATAGGCAAACATAGTAAACTTTAGGGTCACGCTGTGTACCCCCTAATTGACCTATAATTATTTCCTTTGGTAGGGTAAACTATTACCCTGTAATATAATACCTGGTCCAATTTAAATTTTATGGGTCAATATTAAGGTCTGATATTGCGCCTTGCGTTAGTTAACCATTGAAAGATGTCTTTGAATTTTTAAAGCATTTTAGAACGCTTCTTTCTTCATTTTAAGCTTCTCAGAACACTCTATTTCGCATAGGCATACATAGTAAAATTTAGGGTCACGCTGTGTACCCCCTAAATGACCTATAATTATTTCCTGTGGTAGGGTACACTATTACCCTGTAATATAATACGTGGTCCAATTTAAAAATTATAGGTCAATATTAAGTTCCGATACCGTGCAGTTAGTTAACATTGAAAAATTTCTTCGTATTTCCTTGTTTTAATGCACTATTTAAAATATACATAGTGTACCCCCTAATTGACCTATAATTATTTCCTGTGGTAGGGTACACTATTACCCTGTAATATAATACCTGGTCCAATTTAAATATTATGGGTCAATATTAAGGTTTGATATTGCGCCTTGCGTTAGTTAACCATTGAAAGATGTCTTTGAATTTTTAAAGCATTTTAGAACGCTTATTTCTTCATTTTAAGCTTCTCAGAACACTTTATTTCGCATAGGCATACATAGTAAACTTTAGGGTCACGCTGTGTACCCCCTAATTGACCTATAATTATTTCCTGTGGTAGGGTACACTATTACCCTGTAATATAATACGTGGTACAATTTAAAAATTATAGGTCAATATTAAGGTCCGATACCGTGCCGTTAGTTAGCATAGAAAAATGTCTTTGAATTTTTAAAGCATTTTAGAACGCTTATTTCCTCATTTTAAGCTTCTCAGAACACTTCATTTCGCATAGGCATACATAGAAAACTTTAGGGTCACTCTGCGTACCCCCTAATTGACCTATAATTATTTCCTGTGGTAGGGTACACTATAACCCTGTAATATAATACGTGGTCCAATTTAAAAATTATAGGTCAATATTAAGGTCCGATACCGTGCCGTTAGTTAACATAGAAAAGTGTCTTCGTATTTCCTTGTTTTAATGCACTATTTAAAATATACATAGTGTACCCCCTAATTGACCTATAATTATTTCCTGTGGTAGGGTACACTATTACCCGGTAATATAATACCTGGTCCAATTTAAATATTATGGGTCAATATTAAGGTCTGATATTGCGCCTTGCGTTAGTTAACCATTGAAAGATGTCTTTGAATTTTTAAAGCATTTTAGAACGCTTATTTCTTCATTTTAAGCTTCTCAGAACACTCTATTTCGCATAGGCATACATAGTAAATTTTAGGGTCACGCTGTGTACCACCTAATTGACCTATAATTATTTCCTGTGGTAAGGTACACTATTACCCTGTAATATAATACGTGGTACAATTTAAAAATTATAGGTCAATATTAAGGTCCGATACCGTGCCGTTAGTTAACATAGAAAAGTGTCTTCGTATTTCCTTGTTTTAATGCACTATTTAAAATATACATAGTGTACCCCCTAATTGACCTATAATTATTTCCTGTGGTAGGGTACACTATTACCCTGTAATATAATACCTATTCCAATTTAAATATTATGGGTCAATATTAAGGTCTGATATTGCGCCTTGCGTTAGTTAACCATTGAAAGATGTCTTTGAATTTTTAAAGCATTTTAGAACGCTTATTTCTTCATTTTAAGCATCTCAGAACACTCTATTTCGCATAGGCATACATAGTAAAATTTAGGGTCACGCTGTGTACCCCCTAAATGACCTATAATTATATCCTGTGGTAGGGTACACTATTACCCTGTAATATAATACGTGGTCCAATTTAAAAATTATAGGTCAATATTAAGGTCCGATACCGCGCCGTTAGTTAACATAGAAAAATGTCTTTGAATTTTTAAAGCATTTTAGAACGCTTATTTCCTCATTTTAAGCTTCTCAGAACACTTTATTTCGCATAGGCATACATAGTAAACTTTAGGGTCACACTGTGTACCCCCTAATTGACCTATAATTATTTCCTTTGGTGGGGTAAACTATTACCCTGTAATATAATACCTGGTCCAATTTAAAAATTATAGGTCAATAATAAGGTCCGATACCGTGCCGTTAGTTAACATAGAAAAATATCTTTGAATTTTTAAAGCATTTTAGAACGCTTATTTCTTCATTTTAAGCTTCTCAGAGCACTCTATTTCGCATAGGCATACATAGTAAAATTTAGGGTCACGCTGTGTACCCCCTAAATGACCTATAATTATTTCCTGTGGTAGGGCACACTATTACCCTGTAATATAATACGTGGTCCAATTTAAAAATTATAGGTTAATATTAAGTTCCGATACCGTGCCGTTAGTTAACATTGAAAAATGTCTTCGTATTTCCTTGTTTTAATGCACTATTTAAAATATACATAGTGTACCCCCTAATTGACCTATAATTATTTCCTGTGGTAGGGTACACTATTACCCTGTAATACAATACCTGGTTCAATTTAAATATTATGGGTCAATATTAAGGTTTGATATTGCGCCTTGCGTTAGTTAACCATTGAAAGATGTCTTTGAATTTTTAAAGCATTTTAGAACGCTTATTTCTTCATTTTAAGCTTCTCAGAACACTCTATTTCGCATAGGCATACATAGTAAAATTTAGGGTCACGCTGTGTACCCCCTAATTGACCTATAATTATTTCCTGTGGTAGGGTACACTATTACCCTGTAATATAATAGGTGGTCCAATTTAAAAATTATAGGTCAATATTAAGGTCCGATACCGTGCCGTTAGTTAGCATAGAAAAATGTCTTTGAATTTTTAAAGCATTTTAGAACGCTTATTTCCTCATTTTAAGCTTCTCAGAACACTTCATTTCGCATAGGCATACATAGAAAACTTTAGGGTCACTCTGCGTACCCCCTAATTGACCTATAATTATTTCCTGTGGTAGGGTACACTATAACCCTGTAATATAATACGTGGTCCAATTTAAAAATTATAGGTCAATATTAAGGTCCGATACCGTGCCGTTAGTTAACATAGAAAAGTGTCTTTGTATTTCCTTGTTTTAATGCACTATTTAAAATATACATAGTGTACCCCCTAATCGACCTATAATTATTTCCTGTGGTAGGGTACACTATTACCCTGTAATATAATACCTGGTCCAATTTAAATATTATGGGTCAATATTAAGGTCTGATATTGCGCCTTGCGTTAGTTAACCATTGAAAGAAGTCTTTGAATTTTTAAAGCATTTTAGAACGCTTATTTCTTCATTTTAAGCATCTCAGAACACTCTATTTCGCATAGGCATACATAGTAAAATTTAGGGTCACGCTGTGTACCCCCTAAATGACCTATAATTATATCCTGTGGTAGGGTACACTATTACCCTGTAATATAATACGTGGTCCAATTTAAAAATTATAGGTCAATATTAAGGTCCGATACCGTGCCGTTAGTTAACATAGAAAAATGTCTTTGAATTTTTAAAGCATTTTAGAACGCTTATTTCCTCATTTTAAGCTTCTCAGAACAATTTATTTCGCACAGGCATACATAGTAAACTTTAGGGTCACGCTGTGTACCCCCTAATTGACCTATAATTATTTCCTTTGGTTTGGGTACACTATTACCCTGTAATATAATACCTGGTTCAATTTAAAAATTATAGGTCAATAATAAGGTCCGATACCGTGCCGTTAGTTAACATAGAAAAATGTCTTTGAATTTTTAAAGCATTTTAGAACGCTTATTTCTTCATTTTAAGCTTCTCAGAGCACTCTATTTCGCATAGGCATACATAGTAAAATTTAGGGTCACGCTGTGTACCCCCTAAATGACCTATAATTATTTCCTGTTTTAGGGCACACTATTACCCTGTAATATAATACGTGGTCCAATTTAAAAATTATAGGTCAATATTAAGTTCCGATACCGTGCCGTTAGTTAACATTGAAAAATGTCTTCGTATTTCCTTGTTTTAATGCACTATTTAAAATATACATAGTGTACCCCCTAATTGACCTATAATTATTTCCTGTGGTAGGGTACACTATTACCCTCTAATATAATACGTGGTCCAATTTAAAAATTATAGGTCAATATTAAGGTCCGATACCGTGCTGTTAGTTAACATAGAAAAATGTCTTTGAATTTTTAAAGCATTTTAGAACGCTTATTTCCTCATTTTAAGCTTCTCAGAACACTCTATTTCGCATAGGCATACATAGTAAATTTTAGGGTCACGCTTTGTACCACCTAATTGACCTATAATTATTTCCTGTGGTAAGGTACACTATTACCTTGTAATATAATACGTGGTACAATTTAAAAATTAAAGGTCAATATTAAGGTCCGATACCGTGCCGTTAGTTAACATAGAAAAGTGTCTTCGTATTTCCTTGTTTTAATGCACTATTTAAAATATACATAGTGTACCCCCTAATTGACCTATAATTATTTCCTGTGGTAGGGTACACTATTACCCTGTAATATAATAACTGGTCCAATTTAAATATTATGGGTCAATATTAAGGTCTGATATTGCGCCTTGCGCTAGTTAACCATTGAAAGATGTCTTTGAATTTTTAAAGCATTTTAGAACGCTTATTTCTTCATTTTAAGCTTCTCAGAACACTCTATTTCGCATAAGCATACATAGTAAAATTTAGGGTCACGCTGTGTACCCCCTAAATGACCTATAATTATTTCCTGTGGTAGGGTACACTATTACCCTGTAATATAATACGTGGTCCAATTTAAAAATTATAGGTCAATATTAAGGACCGATACCGTGCCGTTAGTTAACATTGAAAAATGTCTTTGAATTTTTAAAGCATTTTAGAACGCTTATTTCCTCATTTTAAGCTTCTCAGAACACTTTATTTCGCATAGGCATACATAGTAAACTTTAGGGTCTCTCTGTGTACCCCCTAATTGACCTATAATTATTTCCTGTGATGGGTACACTATAACCCTGTAATATAATACGTGGTCCAATTTAAAAATTATAGGTCAATATTAAGGTCCGATACCGTGCCGTTAGTTAACATAGAAAAGTGTCTTCGTATTTCCTTGTTTTAATGCACTATTTAAAATATACATAGTGTACCCCCTAATTGACCTATAATTATTTCCTGTGGTAGGGTACACTATTACCCTGTAATATAATACCTGGTCCAATTTAAATATTATGGGTCAATATTAAGGTCTGATATTGCGCCTTGCGTTAGTTAACCATTGAAAGATGTCTTTGAATTTTTAAAGCATTTTAGAACGCTTATTTCTTCATTTTACGCTTCTCAGAACACTCTATTTCGCATAGGCATACATAGTAAATTTTAGGGTCACGCTGTGTACCACCTAATTGACCTATAATTATTTCCTGTGGTAAGGTACACTATTACCCTGTAATATAATACGTGGTACAATTTAAAAATTATAGGTCAATTTTAAGGTCCGATACCGTGCAGTTAGTTAACATAGAAAAGTGTCTTCGTATTTCCTTGTTTTAATGCACTATTTAAAATATACATAGTGTACCCCCTAATTGACCTATAATTATTTCCTGTGGTAGGGTACACTATTACCCTGTAATATAATACCTGGTCCAATTTAAATATTATGGGTCAATATTAAGGTCTGATATTGCGCCTTGCGCTAGTTAACCATTGAAAGATGTCTTTGAATTTTTAAAGCATTTTAGAACGCTTATTTCTTTATTTTAAGCTTCTCAGAACACTCTATTTCGCATAAGCATACATAGTAAAATTTAGGGTCACGCTGTGTACCCCCTAAATGACCTATAATTATTTCCTGTGGTAGGGTACACTATTACCCTGTAATATAATACGTGGTCCAATTTAAAAATTATAGGTCAATATTAAGGTCCGATACCGTGCCGTTAGTTAACATTGAAAAATGTCTTTGAATTTTTAAAGCATTTTAGAACGCTTATTTCCTCATTTTAAGCTTCTCAGAACACTTTATTTCGCATAGGCATACATAGTAAACTTTAGGGTCTCTCTGTGTACCCCCTAATTGACCTATAATTATTTCCTGTGGTAGGGTACACTATAACCCTGTAATATAATACGTGGTCCAATTAAAAATTATAGGTCAATATTAAGTTCCGATACCGTGACGTTAGTTAACATAGAAAAGTGTCTTCGTATTTCCTTGTTTTAATGCACTATTTAAAATATACATAGTGTACCCCCTAATTGACCTATAATTATTTCCTGTGGTAGGGTACACTATTACCCTGTAATATAATACCTATTCCAATTTAAATATTATGGGTCAATATTAAGGTCTGATATTGCGCCTTGCGTTAGTTAACCATTGAAAGATGTCTTTGAATTTTTAAAGCATTTTAGAACGCTTATTTCTTCATTTTAAGCATCTCAGAGCACTCTATTTCGCATAGGCATACATAGTAAAATTTAGGGTCACGCTGTGTACCCCCTAAATGACCTATAATTATATCCTGTGGTAGGGTACACTATTACCCTGTAATATAATACGTGGTCCAATTTAAAAATTATAGGTCAATATTAAGGTCCGATACCGTGCCGTTAGTTAACATAGAAAAATGTCTTTGAATTTTTAAAGCATTTTAGAACGCTTATTTCCTCATTTTAAGCTTCTCAGAACACTTTATTTCGCATAGGCATACATAGTAAACTTTAGGGTCACGCTGTGTACCCCCTAATTGACCTATAATTATTTCCTTTGGTGGGGTACACTATTACCCTGTAATATAATACCTGGTCCAATTTAAATATTATGGGTCAATATTAAGGTCTGATATTGCGCCTTGCGTTAGTTAACCATTGAAAGATGTCTTTGAATTTTTAAAGCATTTTAGAACGCTTATTTCTTCATTTTAAGCTTCTCAGAGCACTCTATTTCGCATAGACATACATAGTAAAATTTAGGGTCACGCTGTGTACCCCCTAAATGACCTATAATTATTTCCTGTGGTAGGGTACACTATAACCCTGTAATATAATACGTGGTCCAATTTAAAAATTATAGGTCAATATTAAGGTCCGATACCGTGCCGTTAGTTAACATAGAAAAGTGTCTTCGTATTTCCTTGTTTTAATGCACTATTTAAAATATACATAGTGTACCCCCTAATTGACCTATAATTATTTCCTGTGGTAGGGTACACTATTACCCTGTAATATAATACCTGGTCCAATTTAAATATTATGGGTCAATATTAAGGTCTGATATTGCGCCTTGCGTTAGTTAACCATTGAAAGATGTCTTTGAATTTTTAAAGCATTTTAGAACGCTTATTTCTTCATTTTAAGCATCTCAGAACACTCTATTTCGCATAGGCATACATAGTAAAATTTAGGGTCACGCTGTGTACCCCCTAAATGACCTATAATTATTTCCTGTGGTAGGGTGCACTATTACCCTGTAATATAATACGTGGTCCAATTTAAAAATTATAGGTCAATATTAAGGTCCGATACCGTGCCGTTAGTTAACATAGAAAAATGTCTTCGAATTTTTAAAGCATTTTAGAACGCTTATTTCCTCATTTTAAGCTTCTCAGAACACTTTATTTTGCATAGGCATACATAGTAAACTTTAGGGTCACGCTGTGTACCCCCTAATTGACCTATAATTATTTCCTTTGGTAGGGTACACTATTACCCTGTAATATAATACCTGGTCCAATTTAAATTTTATGGGTCAATATTA
Organism: Parasteatoda tepidariorum; assembly: GCF_982258835.1. NCBI lineage: Eukaryota > Metazoa > Arthropoda > Arachnida > Araneae > Theridiidae > Parasteatoda > Parasteatoda tepidariorum. The sequence goes on from NW_028257370.1 coordinate 258,061, forward strand.
AGGTCTGATATTGCGCCTTGCGTCAGTTAATCATTGAAAGATGTCTTTGAATTTTTTAAGCATTTTAGAACGCTTATTTCTTTATTTTAAGCTTCTCAGAACACTCTATTTCGCATAGGCATACATAGTAAAATTTAGGGTCACGCTGTGTACCCCCTAAATGACCTATAATTATATCCTGTGGTAGGGTACACTATTACCCTGTAATATAATACGTGGTCCAATTTAAAAATTATAGGTCAATATTAAGGTCCGATACCGTGCCGTTAGTTAACATAGAAAAATGTCTTTGAATTTTTAAAGCATTTTAGAACGCTTATTTCCTCATTTTAAGCTTCTCAGAACACTTTATTTCGCATAGGCATACATAGTAAACTTTAGGGTCACGCTGTGTACCCCCTAATTGACCTATAATTATTTCCTTTGGTGGGGTACACTATTACCCTGTAATATAATACCTGGTCCAATTTAAATATTATGGGTCAATATTAAGGTCTGATATTGCGCCTTGCGTTAGTTAACCATTGAAAGATGTCTTTGAATTTTTAAAGCATTTTAGAACGCTTATTTCTTCATTTTAAGCTTCTCAGAGCACTCTATTTCGCATAGACATACATAGTAAAATTTAGGGTCACGCTGTGTACCCCCTAAATGACCTATAATTATTTCCTGTGGTAGGGTACACTATAACCCTGTAATATAATACGTGGTCCAATTTAAAAATTATAGGTCAATATTAAGGTCCGATACCGTGCCGTTAGTTAACATAGAAAAGTGTCTTCGTATTTCCTTGTTTTAATGCACTATTTAAAATATACATAGTGTACCCCCTAATTGACCTATAATTATTTCCTGTGGTAGGGTACACTATTACCCTGTAATATAATACCTGGTCCAATTTAAATATTATGGGTCAATATTAAGGTCTGATATTGCGCCTTGCGTTAGTTAACCATTGAAAGATGTCTTTGAATTTTTAAAGCATTTTAGAACGCTTATTTCTTCATTTTAAGCATCTCAGAACACTCTATTTCGCATAGGCATACATAGTAAAATTTAGGGTCACGCTGTGTACCCCCTAAATGACCTATAATTATTTCCTGTGGTAGGGTGCACTATTACCCTGTAATATAATACGTGGTCCAATTTAAAAATTATAGGTCAATATTAAGGTCCGATACCGTGCCGTTAGTTAACATAGAAAAATGTCTTCGAATTTTTAAAGCATTTTAGAACGCTTATTTCCTCATTTTAAGCTTCTCAGAACACTTTATTTTGCATAGGCATACATAGTAAACTTTAGGGTCACGCTGTGTACCCCCTAATTGACCTATAATTATTTCCTTTGGTAGGGTACACTATTACCCTGTAATATAATACCTGGTCCAATTTAAATTTTATGGGTCAATATTAAGGTCTGATATTGCGCCTTGCGTCAGTTAATCATTGAAAGATGTCTTTGAATTTTTAAAGCATTTTAGAACGCTTATTTCTTTATTTTAAGCTTCTCAGAACACTCTATTTCGCATAGGCATACATAGTAAAATTTAGGGTCACGCTGTGTACCCCCTAAATGACCTATAATTATTTCCTGTGGTAGGGTACACTATTACCCTGTAATATAATACGTGGTCCAATTTAAAAATTATAGGTCAATATTAAGTTCCGATACCGTGCCGTTAGTTAACATTGAAAAATGTCTTCGTATTTCCTTGTTTTAATGCACTATTTAAAATATACATAGTGAACCCCCTAATTGACCTATAATTATTTCCTGTGGTAGGGTACACTATTACCCTGTAATATAATACCTGGCCCAATTTAAATATTATGGGTCAATATTAAGGTCTGATATTGCGCCTTGCGTTAGTTAACCATTGAAAGGTGTCTTTGAATTTTTAAAGCATTTTAGAACGCTTATTTCTTCATTTTAAGCATCTCAGAACACTCTATTTCGCATAGGCATACATAGTAAAATTTAGGAACACGCTGTGTACCCCCTAAATGACCTATAAGTATTTCCTGTGGTAGGGTACACTATTACCCTGTAATATAATAGGTGGTCCAATTTAAAAATTATAGGTCAATATTAAGGTCCGATACCGTGCCGTTAGTTAACATAGAAAAATGTCTTTGAATTTTTAAAGCATTTTAGAACGCTTATTTCTTCATTTTAAGCATCTCAGAACACTCTATTTCGCATAGGCATACATAGTAAAATTTAGGAACACGCTGTGTACCCCCTAAATGACCTATAAGTATTTCCTGTGGTAGGGTACACTATTACCCTTTAATATAATACGTGGTCCAATTTAAAAATTATAGGTCAATATTAAGGTCCGATACCATGCCGTTAGTTAACATAGAAAAGTGTCTTCGTATTTTCTTGTTTTAATGCACTATTTAAAACATACATAGTGTACCCCCTAATTGACCTATAATTATTTCCTGTTGTAGGGTACACTATTACCCTGTAATATAATACCTGGGCCAATTGAAATATTCTGGTTCCATATTAAGGTTTGATATCGCGCCTTGCGTTAGTTAACCATTGAAAGATGTCTTTGAATTTTTAAAGCATTTTAGAACGCTTATTTCTTCATTTTAAGCTTCTCAGAACACTCTATTTCGCATAGGCATACATAGTAAATTTTAGGGTCACGCTGTGTACCACCTAATTGACCTATAATTATTTCCTGTGGTAAGGTACACTATTACCCTGTAATATAATACGTGGTACAATTTAAAAATTATAGGTCCATATTAAGGTCCGATACCGTGCCGTTAGTTAACATAGAAAAGTGTCTTCGTATTTCCTTGTTTTAATGCACTATTTAAAATATACATAGTGTACCCCTTAATTGACCTATAATTATTTCCTGTGGTAGGGTACACTATTACCCTGTAATATAGTACCTGGTCCAATTTAAATATTATGGGTCAATATTAAGGTCTGATATTGCGCCTTGCGTTAGTTAACCATTGGAAGATGTCTTTGAATTTTTAAGGCATTTTAGAACGCTTATTTCTTCATTTTAAGCATCTCAGAACACTCTATTTTGCATAGGCATACATAGTAAAATTTAGGGTCACGCTGTGTACCCCCTAAATGACCTATAATTATTTCCTGTGGTAGGGTACACTATTACCCTGTAATATAATACGTGGTCCAATTTAAAAATTATAGGTCAATATTAAGGTCCGATACCGTGCCGTTAGTTAACATAGAAAAATATCTTTGAATTTTTAAAGCATTTTAGAACGCTTATTTCCTCATTTTAAGCTTCTCAGAACACTTTATTTCGCATAGGCATACATAGTAAACTTTAGGGTCACGCTGTGTACCCCCTAATTGACCTATAATTATTTCCTTTGGTAGGGTACACTATTACCCTGTAATATAATACCTGGTCCAATTTAAAAATTATAGGTCCATATTAAGGTCCGATACCGTGCCGTTAGTTAACATAGAAAAGTGTCTTCGTATTTCCTTGTTTTAATGCACTATTTAAAATATACATAGTGTACCCCCTAAATGACCTATAATTATTTCCTGTGGTAGGGTACACTATTACCCTGTAATATAATAGGTGGTCCAATTTAAAAATTATAGGTCAATATTAAGGTCCGATACCGTGCCGTTAGTTAACATAGAAAAATGTCTTTGAATTTTTAAAGCATTTTAGAACGCTTATTTCTTCATTTTAAGCATCTCAGAACACTCTATTTCGCATAGGCATATATAGTAAACTTTAGGGTCACTCTGTGTACCCCCTAATTGACCTATAATTATTTCCTGTGGAAGGGTATACTATAACCCTGTAATATAATACGTGGTCCAATTTAAAAATTATAGGTCAATATTAAGGTCCGATACCGTGCCGTTAGTTAACATAGAAAAGTGTCTTCGTATTTCCTTGTTTTAATGCACTATTTAAAATATACATAGTGTACCCCCTAAATGACCTATAATTATTTCCTGTGGTAGGGTACACTATTACCCTGTAATATAATAGGTGGTCCAATTTAAAAATTATAGGTCAATATTAAGGTCCGATACCGTGCCGTTAGTTAACATAGAAAAATGTCTTTGAATTTTTAAAGCATTTTAGAACGCTTATTTCTTCATTTTAAGCATCTCAGAACACTCTATTTCGCATAGGCATATATAGTAAACTTTAGGGTCACTCTGTGTACCCCCTAATTGACCTATAATTATTTCCTGTGGAAGGGTATACTATAACCCTGTAATATAATACGTGGTCCAATTTAAAAATTATAGGTCAATATTAAGGTCCGATACCGTGCCGTTAGTTAACATAGAAAAGTGTCTTCGTATTTCCTTGTTTTAATGCACTATTTAAAATATACATAGTGTACCCCTTAATTGACCTATAATTATTTCCTGTGGTAGGGTACACTATTACCCTGTAATATAGTACCTGGTCCAATTTAAATATTATGGGTCAATATTAAGGTCTGATATTGCGCCTTGCGTTAGTTAACCATTGAAAGATGTCTTTGAATTTTTAAGGCATTTTAGAACGCTTATTTCTTCATTTTAAGCATCTCAGAACACTCTATTTTGCATAGGCATACATAGTAAAATTTAGGGTCACGCTGTGTACCCCCTAAATGACCTATAATTATTTCCTGTGGTAGGGTACACTATTACCCTGTAATATAATACGTGGTCCAATTTAAAAATTATAGGTCAATATTAAGGTCCGATACCGTGGCGTTAGTTAACATAGAAAAATATCTTTGAATTTTTAAAGCATTTTAGAACGCTTATTTCCTCATTTTAAGCTTCTCAGAACACTTTATTTCGCATAGGCATACATAGTAAACTTTAGGGTCACGCTGTGTACCCCCTAATTGACCTATAATTATTTCCTTTGGTAGGGTACACTATTACCCTGTAATATAATACCTGGTCCAATTTAAATTTTATGGGTCAATATTAAGGTCTGATATTGCGCCTTGCGTTAGTTAACCATTGAAAGATGTCTTTGAATTTTTAAAGAATTTTAGAACGCTTATTTCTTCATTTTAAGCATCTCAGAACACTCTATTTCGCATAGGCATATATAGTAAACTTTAGGGTCACTCTGTGTACCCCCTAATTGACCTATAATTATTTCCTGTGGTAGGGTACACTATTTCCCTGTAATATAATACGTGGTCCAATTTAAAAATTATAGGTCAATATTAAGGTCCGATACCGTGCCGTTAGTTAACATAGAAAAGTGTCTTCGTATTTCCTTGTTTTAATGCACTATTTAAAATATACATAGTGTACCCCCTAATTGACCTATAATTATATCCTGTGGTAGGGTACACTATTACCCTGTAATATAATACCTGGTCCAATTTAAATATTATGGGTAAATATTAAGGTCTGATATTGCGACTTGCGTTAGTTAACCATTGGAAGATGTCTTTGAATTTTTAAAGCATTTTAGAACGCTTATTTCTTCATTTTAAGCATCTCAGAACACTCTATTTCGCATAGGCATACATAGTAAAATTTAGGGTCACGCTGTGTACCCCCTAAATGACCTATAATTATTTCCTGTGGTAGGGTACACTATTACCCTGTAATATAATACTTGGTCCAATTAAAAAATTATAGGTCAATATTAAGGTCCGATACCGTGCCGTTAGTTAACATAGAAAAATGTCTTTGAATTTTTAAAGAATTTTAGAACGCTTATTTCCTCATTTTTAGCTTCTCAGAACACTTTATTTCGCATAGGCATACATAGTAAACTTTAGGGTCACTCTGTGTACCCCCTAATTGACCTATAATTATTTCCTGTGGTAGGGTACACTATAACCCTGTAATATAATACGTAGTCCAATTTAAAAATTATAGGTCATTATTAAGGTCCGATACCGTGCCGTTAGTTAACATAGAAAAGTGTCTTCGTATTTTCTTGTTTTAATGCACTATTTAAAACATACATAGTGTACCCCCTAATTGACCTATAATTATTTCCTGTTGTAGGGTACACTATTACCCTGTAATATAATACCTGGTCCAATTGAAATATTATGGTTCCATATTAAGGTCTGATATCGCGCCTTGCGTTAGTTAACCATTGAAAGATGTCTTTGAATTTTTAAAGCATTTTAGAACGCTTATTTCTTCATTTTAAGCTTCTCAGAACACTCTATTTCGCATAGGCATACATAGTAAATTTTAGGGTCACGCTGTGTACCACCTAATTGACCTATAATTATTTCCTGTGGTAAGGTACACTATTACCCTGTAATATAATACTTGGTACAATTTAAAAATTATAGGTCAATATTAAGGTCCGATACCGTGCCGTTAGTTAACATAGAAAAGTGTCTTCGTATTTCCTTGTTTTAATGCACTATTTAAAATATACATAGTGTACCCCCTAAATGACCTATAATTATTTCCTGTGGTAGGGTACACTATTACCCTGTAATATAATAGGTGGTCCAATTTAAAAATTATAGGTCAATATTAAGGTCCGATACCGTGCCGTTAGTTAACATAGAAAAATGTCTTTGAATTTTTAAAGCATTTTAGAACGCTTATTTCCTCATTTTAAGCTTCTCAGAACACTTTATTTCGCATAGGCATACATAGTAAACTTTAGGGTCACTCTGTGTACCCCCTAATTGACCTATAATTATTTCCTGTGGTAGGGTACACTATAACCCTGTAATATAATACGTGGTCCAATTTAAAAATTATAGGTCAATATTAAGGTCCGATATTGCGCCTTGCGTTAGTTAACCATTGAAAGATGTCTTTGAATTTTTAAAGCATTTTAGAACGCTTATTTCTTCATTTTAAGCTTCTCAGAACACTCTATTTCGCATAGGCATACATAGTAAAATTTAGGGTCACGCTGTGTACCCCCTAAATGACCTATAATTATTTCCTGTGGTAGGGTACACTATTACCCTGTAATATAATACGTGGTCCAATTTAAAAATTATAGGTCAATATTAAGTTCCGATACCGTGCCGTTAGTTAACATTGAAAAATGTCTTCGTATTTCCTTGTTTTAATGCACTATTTAAAATATACATAGTGTACCCCCTAATTGACCTATAATTATTTCCTGTGGTAGGGTACACTATTACCCTGTAATATAATACCTGGTCCAATTTAAATATTATGGGTCAATATTAAGGTCTGATATTGCGCCTTGCGTTAGTTAACCATTGAAAGATGTCTTTGAATTTTTAAAGCATTTTAGAACGCTTATTTCTTCATTTTAAGCATCTCAGAACACTCTATTTCGCATAGGCATATATAGTAAACTTTAGGGTCACTCTGTGTACCCCCTAATTGACCTATAATTATTTCCTGTGGTAGGGTACACTATTACCCTGTAATATAATACGTGGTCCAATTTAAAAATTATAGGTCAATATTAAGGTCCGATACCGTGCCGTTAGTTAACATAGAAAAATGTCTTTGAATTTTTAAAGCATTTTAGAACGCTTATTTCCTCATTTTTAGCTTCTCAGAACACTTTATTTCGCATAGGCATACATAGTAAACTTTAGGGTCACTCTGTGTACCCCCTAATTGACCTATAATTATTTCCTGTGGTAGGGTACACTATAACCCTGTAATATAATACGTGGTCCAATTTAAAAATTATAGGTCAATATTAAGGTCCGATACCGTGCCGTTAGTTAACATAGAAAAGTGTCTTCGTATTTTCTTGTTTTAATGCACTATTTAAAACATACATAGTGTACCCCCTAATTGACCTATAATTATTTCCTGTTGTAGGGTACACTATTACCCTGTAATATAATACCTGGTCCAATTGAAATATTATGGTTCCATATTAAGGTCGGATATCGCGCCTTGCGTTAGTTAACCATTGAAAGATGTCTTTGAATTTTTAAAGCATTTTAGAACGCTTATTTCTTCATTTTAAGCTTCTCAGAACACTCTATTTCGCATAGGCATACATAGTAAATTTTAGGGTCACGCTGTGTACCACCTAATTGACCTATAATTATTTCCTGTGGTAAGGTACACTATTACCCTGTAATATAATACTTGGTACAATTTAAAAATTATAGGTCAATATTAAGGTCCAATACCGTGCCGTTAGTTAACATAGAAAAGTGTCTTCGTATTTCCTTGTTTTAATGCACTATTTAAAATATACATAGTGTACCCCCTAAATGACCTATAATTATTTCCTGTGGTAGGGTACACTATTACCCTGTAATATAATAGGTGGTCCAATTTAAAAATTATAGGTCAATATTAAGGTCCGATACCGTGCCGTTAGTTAACATAGAAAAATGTCTTTGAATTTTTAAAGCATTTTAGAACGCTTATTTCCTCATTTTAAGCTTCTCAGAACACTTTATTTCGCATAGGCATACATAGTAAACTTTAGGGTCACTCTGTGTACCCCCTAATTGACCTATAATTATTTCCTGTTTTAGGGTACACTATAACCCTGTAATATAATACGTGGTCCAGTTTAAAAATTATAGGTCAATATTAAGGTCCGATACCGTGCCGTTAGTTAACATAGAAAAGTGTCTTCGTATTTCCATGTTTTAATGCACTATTTAAAATATACATAGTGTACCCCCTAATTGACCTATAATTATTTCCTGTGGTAGGGTACACTATTACCCTGTAATATAATACCTGGTCCAATTTAAATATTATGGGTCAATATTAAGGTCTGATATTGCGCCTTGCGTTAGTTAACCATTGAAAGATGTTTTTGAATTTTTAAAGCATTTTAGAACGCTTATTTCTTCATTTTAAGCATCTCAGAACACTCTATTTCGCATAGGCATATATAGTAAACTTTAGGGTCACTCTGTGTACCCCCTAATTGACCTATAATTATTTCCTGTGGTAGGGTACACTATATCCCTGTAATATAATACGTGGTCCAATTTAAAAATTATAGGTCAATATTAAGGTCCGATACCGTGCCGTTAGTTAACATAGAAAAGTGTCTTCGTATTTCCTTGTTTTATTGCACTATTTAAAATATACATAGTGTACCCCCTAATTGACCTATAATTATTTCCTGTGGTAGGGTACACTATTACCCTGTAATATAATACCTGGTCCAATTGAAATATTATGGTTCCATATTAAGGTCTGATATCGCGCCTTGCGTTAGTTAACCATTGAAAGATGTCTTTGAATTTTTAAAGCATTTTAGAACGCTTATTTCTTCATTTTAAGCTTCTCAGAACACTCTATTTCGCATAGGCATACATAGTAAATTTTAGGGTCATGCTGTGTACCACCTAATTGACCTATAATTATTTCCTGTGGTAAGGTACACTATTACCCTGTAATATAATACGTGGTCCAATTTAAAAATTATAGGTCAATATTAAGGTCCGATACCGTGCCGTTAGTTAACATTGAAAAATGTCTTCGTATTTCCTTGTTTTAATGCACTATTTAAAATATACATAGTGTACCCCCTAATTGACCTATAATTATTTCCTGTGGTAGGGTACACTATTACCCTGTAATATAATACCTGGTCCAATTTAAATATTATGGGTCAATATTAAGGTCTGATATTGCGCCTTGCGTTAGTTAACCATTGAAAGATGTCTTTGAATTTTTAAAGCATTTTAGAACGCTTATTTCTTCATTTTAAGCATCTCAGAACACTCTATTTCGCATAGGCATATATAGTAAACTTTAGGGTCACTCTGTGTACCCCCTAATTGACCTATAATTATTTCCTGTGGTAGGGTACACTATTACCCTGTAATATAATACGTGGTCCAATTTAAAAATTATAGGTCAATATTAAGGTCCGATACCGTGCCGTTAGTTAACATAGAAAAATGTCTTTGAATTTTTAAAGCATTTTAGAACGCTTATTTCCTCATTTTTAGCTTCTCAGAACACTTTATTTCGCATAGGCATACATAGTAAACTTTAGGGTCACTCTGTGTACCCCCTAATTGACCTATAATTATTTCCTGTGGTAGGGTACACTATAACCCTGTAATATAATACGTGGTCCAATTTAAAAATTATAGGTCAATATTAAGGTCCGATACCGTGCCGTTAGTTAACATAGAAAAGTGTCTTCGTATTTTCTTGTTTTAATGCACTATTTAAAACATACATAGTGTACCCCCTAATTGACCTATAATTATTTCCTGTTGTAGGGTACACTATTACCCTGTAATATAATACCTGGTCCAATTGAAATATTATGGTTCCATATTAAGGTCGGATATCGCGCCTTGCGTTAGTTAACCATTGAAAGATGTCTTTGAATTTTTAAAGCATTTTAGAACGCTTATTTCTTCATTTTAAGCTTCTCAGAACACTCTATTTCGCATAGGCATACATAGTAAATTTTAGGTTCACGCTGTGTACCACCTAATTGACCTATAATTATTTCCTGTGGTAAGGTACACTATTACCCTGTAATATAATACTTGGTACAATTTAAAAATTATAGGTCAATATTAAGGTCCAATACCGTGCCGTTAGTTAACATAGAAAAGTGTCTTCGTATTTCCTTGTTTTAATGCACTATTTAAAATATACATAGTGTACCCCCTAAATGACCTATAATTATTTCCTGTGGTAGGGTACACTATTACCCTGTAATATAATAGGTGGTCCAATTTAAAAATTATAGGTCAATATTAAGGTCCGATACCGTGCCGTTAGTTAACATAGAAAAATGTCTTTGAATTTTTAAAGCATTTTAGAACGCTTATTTCCTCATTTTAAGCTTCTCAGAACACTTTATTTCGCATAGGCATACATAGTAAACTTTAGGGTCACTCTGTGTACCCCCAAATTGACCTATAATTATTTCCTGTTTTAGGGTACACTATAACCCTGTAATATAATACGTGGTCCAGTTTAAAAATTATAGGTCAATATTAAGGTCCGATACCGTGCCGTTAGTTAACATAGAAAAGTGTCTTCGTATTTCCATGTTTTAATGCACTATTTAAAATATACATAGTGTACCCCCTAATTGACCTAAAATTATTTCCTGTGGTAGGGTACACTATTACCCTGTAATATAATACCTGGTCCAATTTAAATATTATGGGTCAATATTAAGGTCTGATATTGCGCCTTGCGTTAGTTAACCATTGAAAGATGTTTTTGAATTTTTAAAGCATTTTAGAACGCTTATTTCTTCATTTTAAGCATCTCAGAACACTCTATTTCGCATAGGCATATATAGTAAACTTTAGGGTCACTCTGTGTACCCCCTAATTGACCTATAATTATTTCCTGTGGTAGGGTACACTATATCCCTGTAATATAATACGTGGTCCAATTTAAAAATTATAGGTCAATATTAAGGTCCGATACCGTGCCGTTAGTTAACATAGAAAAGTGTCTTCGTATTTCCTTGTTTTATTGCACTATTTAAAATATACATAGTGTACCCCCTAATTGACCTATAATTATTTCCTGTGGTAGGGTACACTATTACCCTGTAATATAATACCTGGTCCAATTGAAATATTATGGTTCCATATTAAGGTCTGATATCGCGCCTTGCGTTAGTTAACCATTGAAAGATGTCTTTGAATTTTTAAAGCATTTTAGAACGCTTATTTCTTCATTTTAAGCTTCTCAGAACACTCTATTTCGCATAGGCATACATAGTAAATTTTAGGGTCATGCTGTGTACCACCTAATTGACCTATAATTATTTCCTGTGGTAAGGTACACTATTACCCTGTAATATAATACGTGGTCCAATTTAAAAATTATAGGTCAATATTAAGGTCCGATACCGTGCCGTTAGTTAACATAGAAAAATGTCTTTGAATTTTTAAAGCATTTTAGAACGCTTATTTCCTCATTTTAAGCTTCTCAGAACACTTTATTTCGCATAGGCATACATAGTAAACTTTAGGGTCACTCTGTGTACCCCCTAATTGACCTATAATTATTTCCTGTGGTAGGGTACACTATAACCCTGTAATATAATACGTGGTCCAATTTAAAAATTATAGGTCAATATTAAGGTCCGATACCGTGCCGTTAGTTAACATAGAAAAGTGTCTTCGTATTTTCTTGTTTTAATGCACTATTTAAAACATACATAGTGTACCCCCTAATTGACCTATAATTATTTCCTGTTGTAGGGTACACTATTACCCTGTAATATAATACCTGGTCCAATTGAAATATTATGGTTCCATATTAAGGTCTGATATCGCGCCTTGCGTTAGTTAACCATTGAAAGATGTCTTTGAATTTTTAAAGCATTTTAGAACGCTTATTTCTTCATTTTAAGCTTCTCAGAACACTTTATTTCGCATAGGCATACATAGTAAAATTTAGGGTCACGCTGTGTACCCCCTAAATGACCTATAATTATTTCCTGTGGTAGGGCACACTATTACCCTGTAATATAATACGTGGTCCAATTTAAAAATTATAGGTCAATATTAAGGTCCGATACCGTGCCGTTAGTTATCCTAGAAAAATGTCTTTGAATTTTTAAAGCATTTTAGAACGCTTATTTCCTCATTTTAAGCTTCTCAGAACACTTTATTTCGCATAGGCATACATAGTAAACTTTAGGGTCACTCTGTGTACCCCCTAATTGACCTATAATTATTTCCTGTGGTAGGGTACACTATAACCCTGTAATATAATACGTGGTCCAGTTTAAAAATTATAGGTCAATATTAAGGTCCGATACCGTGCCGTTAGTTAACATAGAAAAGTGTCTTCGTATTTCCTTGTTTTAATGCACTATTTAAAATATACATAGTGTACCCCCTAATTGACCTATAATTATTTCCTGTGGTAGGGTACACTATTACCCTGTAATATAATACCTGGTCCAATTTAAATATTATGGGTCAATATTAAGGTCTGATATTGCGCCTTGCGTTAGTTAACCATTGAAAGATGTCTTTGAATTTTTAAAGCATTTTAGAACGCTTATTTCTTCATTTTAAGCATCTCAGAACACTCTATTTCGCATAGGCATATATAGTAAACTTTAGGGTCACTCTGTACCCCCTAATTGACCTATAATTATTTCCTGTGGTAGGGTACACTATAACCCTGTAATATAATACGTGGTCAAATTTAAAAATTATAGGTCAATATTAAGGTCCGATACCGTGCCGTTAGTTAACATAGAAAAGTGTCTTCGTATTTCCTTGTTTTAATGCACTATTTAAAATATACATAGTGTACCCCCTAATTGACCTATAATTATTTCCTGTGGTAGGGTACACTATTACCATGTAATATAATACCTGGTCCAATTTAAATATTATGGGTCAATATTAAGGTCTGATATTGCGCCTAGCGTTAGTTAACCATTGTAAGATGTCTTTGAATTTTTAAAGCATTTTAGAACGCTTATTTCTTCATTTTAAGCTTCTCAGAACACTTTATTTCGCATAGGCATACATAGTAAACTTTAGGGTCACACAGTGTACAGCCTAATTGACCTAAAATTATTTCCTGTGGTAGGGTACATTATTATCATGTAATATAATACGTGGTCCAATTTAAAAATTATAGGTCAATATTAAGGTCCGATACCGGGCCGTTAGTTAACATAGAAAAGTGTCTTCGTATTTCCTTGTTTTAATGCACTATTTAAAATATACATAGTGTATCCCCTAATTGACCTATAATTATTTCCTGTGGTAGGGTACACTATTACCCCGTAATATAATACCTGGTCCAATTCAAATATTATGGGTCAATATTAAGGTATGATATTGCGCCTTGCGTTAGTTAACCATTGAAAGATGTCTTTGAATTTTTAAAGCATTTTAGAACGCTAATTTCTTCATTTTAAGTTTCTCAGAACACTCTATTTCGCATAGGCATACATAGTAAACTTTAGGGTCACGCTGTGTACCCTCTAATTGACCTATAATTATTTCCTGTTATAGGGTACACTATTACCCTATAATATAATACGTGGTCCAATTTAAAAATTATAGGTCAATATTAAGGTCCGATACCGTGCCGTTAGTTAACATAGAAAAGTGTCTTCGTATTTCCTTGTTTTAATGCACTATTTAAAATATACATAGTGTACCCCCTAATTGACCTATAATTATTTCCTGTGGTAGGGTACACTATTACCCTGTAATATAATACCTGGTCCAATTTAAATATTATGGGTCAATATTAAGGTCTGATATTGCGCCTTGCGCTAGTTAACCATTGAAAGATGTCTTTGAATTTTTAAAGCATTTTAGAACGCTTATTTCTTCATTTTAAGCTTCTCAGAACACTTTATTTCGCATAAGCATACATAGTAAACTTTAGGGTCACGCTGTGTACCCCCTAATTGACCTATAATTATTTCCTGTGGTAGGGTACACTATAACCCTGTAATATAATACGTGGTCCAATTTAAAAATTATAGGTCAATATTAAGGTCCGATACCGTGCCGTTAGTTAACATAGAAAAGTGTCTTCGTATTTCCTTGTTTTAATGCACTATTTAAAATATACATAGTGTACCCCCTAATTGACCTATAATTATTTCCTGTGGTAGGGTACACTATTACCCTGTAATATAATACCTTGTCCAATTTAAATATTATGGGTCAATATTAAGGTCTGATATTGCGCCTTGCGTTAGTTAACCATTGAAAGATGTCTTTGAATTTTTAAAGCATTTTAGAACGCTTATTTCTTCATTTTAAGCATCTCAGAACACTCTATTTCGCATAGGCATACATAGTAAAATTTAGGGTCACGCTGTGAACCCCCTAAATGACCTATAATTATATCCTGTGGTAGGGTACACTATTACCCTGTAATATAATACGTGGTCCAATTTAAAAATTATAGGTCAATATTAAGGTCCGATACCGTGCCGTTAGTTAACATAGAAAAGTGTCTTCGTATTTCCTTGTTTTAATGCACTATTTAAAATATACATAGTGTTCCCCCTAATTGACCTATAATTATTTCCTGTGGTAGGGTACACTATTACCCTGTAATATAATACCTGGTCCAATTTAAATATTATGGGTCAATACTAAGGTCTGATATTGCGCCTTGCGTTAGTTAACCATTGAAAGATGTCTTTGAATTTTTAAAGCATTTTAGAACGCTTATTTCTTCATTTTAAGCATCTCAGAACACTCTATTTCGCATAGGCATATATAGTAAACTTTAGGGTCACTCTGTGTACCCCCTAATTGACCTATAATTATTTCCTGTGGTAGGGTACACTATAACCCTGTAATATAATACGTGGTCAAATTTAAAAATTATAGGTCAATATTAAGGTCCGATACCGTGCCGTTAGTTAACATAGAAAAGTGTCTTCGTATTTCCTTGTTTTAATGCACTATTTAAAATATACATAGTGTACCCCCTAATTGACCTATAATTATTTCCTGTGGTAGGGTACACTATTACCATGTAATATAATACCTGGTCCAATTTAAATATTATGGGTCAATATTAAGGTCTGGTATTGCGCCTAGCGTTAGTTAACCATTGTAAGATGTCTTTGAATTTTTAAAGCATTTTAGAACGCTTATTTCTTCATTTTAAGCTTCTCAGAACACTTTATTTCGCATAGGCATACATAGTAAACTTTAGGGTCACATAGTGTACAGCCTAATTGACCTAAAATTATTTCCTGTGGTAGGGTACATTATTATCATGTAATATAATACGTGGTCCAATTTAAAAATTATAGGTCAATATTAAGGTCCGATACCGGGCCGTTAGTTAACATAGAAAAGTGTCTTCGTATTTCCTTGTTTTAATGCACTATTTAAAATATACATAGTGTATCCCCTAATTGACCTATAATTATTTCCTGTGGTAGGGTACACTATTACCCCGTAATATAATACCTGGTCCAATTCAAATATTATGGGTCAATATTAAGGTCTGATATTGCGCCTTGCGTTAGTTAACCATTGAAAGATGTCTTTGAATTTTTAAAGCATTTTAGAACGCTAATTTCTTCATTTTAAGTTTCTCAGAACACTCTATTTCGCATAGGCATACATAGTAAACTTTAGGGTCACGCTGTGTACCCTCTAATTGACCTATAATTATTTCCTGTTATAGGGTACACTATTACCCTATAATATAATACGTGGTCCAATTTAAAAATTATAGGTCAATATTAAGGTCCGATACCGTGCCGTTAGTTAACATAGAAAAGTGTCTTCGTATTTCCTTGTTTTAATGCACTATTTAAATTATACATAGTGTACCCCCTAATTGACCTATAATTATTTCCTGTGGTAGGGTACACTATTACCCTGTAATATAATACCTGGTCCAATTTAAATATTATGGGTCAATATTAAGGTCTGATATTGCGCCTTGCGCTAGTTAACCATTGAAAGATGTCTTTGAATTTTTAAAGCATTTTAGAACGCTTATTTCTTCATTTTAAGCTTCTCAGAACACTTTATTTCGCATAAGCATACATAGTAAACTTTAGGGTCACGCTGTGTACCCCCTAATTGACCTATAATTATTTCCTGTGGTAGGGTACACTATAACCCTGTAATATAATACGTGGTCCAATTTAAAAATTATAGGTCAATATTAAGGTCCGATACCGTGCCGTTAGTTAACATAGAAAAGTGTCTTCGTATTTCCTTGTTTTAATGCACTATTTAAAATATACATAGTGTACCCCCTAATTGACCTATAATTATTTCCTGTGGTAGGGTACACTATTACCCTGTAATATAATACCTTGTCCAATTTAAATATTATGGGTCAATATTAAGGTCTGATATTGCGCCTTGCGTTAGTTAACCATTGAAAGATGTCTTTGAATTTTTAAAGCATTTTAGAACGCTTATTTCTTCATTTTAAGCATCTCAGAACACTCTATTTCGCATAGGCATACATAGTAAAATTTAGGGTCACGCTGTGAACCCCCTAAATGACCTATAATTATATCCTGTGGTAGGGTACACTATTACCCTGTAATATAATACGTGGTCCAATTTAAAAATTATAGGTCAATATTAAGGTCCGATACCGTGCCGTTAGTTAACATAGAAAAATGTCTTTGAATTTTTAAAGCATTTTAGAACGCTTATTTCCTCATTTTAAGCTTCTCAGAACACTTTATTTCGCATAGGCATACATAGTAAACTTTAGGGTCACGCTGTGTACCTACTAATTGACCTATAATTATTTCCTATGGAAGGGTACACTATTACCCTGTAATATAATACCTGGTCCAATTTAAATATTATGGGTCAATATTAAGGTCTGATATTGCGCCTTGCGTTAGTTAACCATTGAAAGATGTCTTTGAATTTTTAAAGCATTTTAGAACGCTTATTTCTTCATTTTAAGCTTCTCAGAACACTCTATTTCGCATAGGCATACATAGTAAAATTTAGAGTCACGCTGTGTACCCCCTAATTGACCTATAATTATTTCCTGTGGTAGGGTACACTATTACCCTGTAATATAAAAGGTGGTCCAATTTAAAAATTATAGGTCAATATTAAGGTCCGATACCGTGCCGTTAGTCAGCATAGAAAAATGTCTTTGAATTTTTAAAGCATTTTAGAACGCTTATTTCCTCATTTTAAGCTTCTCAGAACACTTCATTTCACATAGGCATACGTAGAAAACTTTAGGGTCACTCTGCGTACCCCCTAATTGACCTATAATTATTTCCTGTGGTAGGGTACACTATAACCCTGTAATATAATACGTGGTCCAATTTAAAAATTATAGGTCAATATTAAGGTCCGATACCGTGCCGTTAGTTAACATAGAAAAGTGCCTTCGTATTTCCTTGTTTTAATGCACTATTTAAAATATTCATAGTGTACCCCCTAATTGACCTATAATTATTTCCTGTGGTAGGGTACACTATTACCCTGTAATACAATACCTGGTTCAATTTAAATATTATGGGTCAATATTAAGGTTTGATATTGCGCCTTGCGTTAGTTAACCATTGAAAGATGTCTTTGAATTTTTAAAGCATTTTAGAACGCTTATTTCTTCATTTTAAGCTTCTCAGAACACTTTATTTCGCATAGCAATACATAGTAAACTTTAGGGTCACGCTGTGTACCACCTAATTGACCTATAATTATTTCCTGTGGTAAGGTACACTATAACCCTGTAATATAATACGTGGTCCAATTTAAAAATTATAGGTCAATATTAAGGTCCGATACCGTGCCGTTAGTTAACATAGAAAAGTGTCTTCGTATTTCCTTGTTTTAATGCACTATTTAAAATATACATAGTGTACCCCCTAATTGACCTATAATTATTTCCTGTGGTAGGGTACACTATTACCCTGTAATATAATACCTATTCCAATTTAAATATTATGGGTCAATATTAAGGTCTGATATTGCGCCTTGCGTTAGTTAACCATTGAAAGATGTCTTTGAATTTTTAAAGCATTTTAGATCGCTTATTTCTTCATTTTAAGAATCTCAGAACACTCTATTTCGCATAGGCATACATAGTAAAATTTAGGGTCACGCTGTGTACCCCCTAAATGACCTATAATTATATCCTGTGGTAGGGTACACTATTACCCTGTAATATAATACGTGGTCCAATTTAAAAATTATAGGTCAATATTAAGGTCCGATAGCGTGCCGTTAGTTAACATAGAAAAATGTCTTTGAATTTTTAAAGCATTTTAGAACGCTTATTTCCTCATTTTAAGCTTCTCAGAACACTTTATTTCGCATAGGCATACATAGTAAACTTTAGGGTCACGCTGTGTACCCCCTAATTGACCTATAATTATTTCCTGTGGTAGGGTACACTATTACCCTGTAATACAATACCTGGTTCAATTTAAATATTATGGGTCAATATTAAGGTTTGATATTGCGCCTTGCGTTAGTTAACCATTGAAAGATGTCTTTGAATTTTTAAAGCATTTTAGAAGGCTTATTTCTTCATTTTAAGCTTCTCAGAACACTTTATTTCGCATAGCAATACATAGTAAATTTTAGGGTCACGCTGTGTACCCCCTAATTGACCTATAATTATTTCCTGTGGTAGGGTACACTATTACCCTGTAATATAAAAGGTGGTCCAATTTAAAAATTATAGGTCAATATTAAGGTCCGATACCGTGGCGTTAGTTAGCATAGAAAAATGTCTTTGAATTTTTAAAGCATTTTAGAATGCTTATTTCCTCATTTTAAGATTCTCAGAACACTTCATTTCGCATAGGCATACATAGAAAACTTTAGGGTCACTCTGCGTACACCCTAATTGACCTATAATTATTTCCTGTGGTAGGGTACACTATAACCCTGTAATATAATACGTGGTCCAATTTAAAAATTATAGGTCAATATTAAGGTCCGATACCGTGCCGTTAGTTAACATAGAAAAGTGTCTTCGTATTTCCTTGTTTTAATGCACTATTTAAAATATACATAGTGTACCCCCTAATTGACCTATAATTATTTCCTGTGGTAGGGTACACTATTACCCTGTAATATAATACCTGGTCCAATTTAAATATTATGGGTCAATATTAAGGTCTGATATTGCGCCTTGCGTTAGTTAACCATTGAAAGATGTCTTTGAATTTTTAAAGCATTTTAGAACGCTTATTTCTTCATTTTAAGCTTCTCAGAACACTCTATTTCGCATAGGCATACATAGTAAATTTTAGGGTCACGCTGTGTACCACCTAATTGACCTATAATTATTTCCTGTGGTATGGAACACTATAACCGTGTAATATAATACGTGGTCCAATTTAAAAATTATAGGTCAATATTAAGGTCCGATACCGTGCCGTTAGTTAACATAGAAAAGTGTCTTAGTATTTCCTTGTTTTAATGCACTATTTAAAATATACATAGTGTACCCCCTAATTGACCTATAATTATTTCCTGTGGTAGGGTACACTATTACCCTGTAATATAATACCTATTCCAATTTAAATACTATGGGTCAATATTAAGGTCTGATATTGCGCCTTGCGTTAGTTAACCATTGAAAGATGTCTTTGAATTTTTAAAGCATTTTAGAATGCTTATTTCTTCATTTTAAGCATCTCAGAACACTCTATTTCGCATAGGCATACATAGTAAAATTTAGGGTCACGCTGTGTACCCCCTAAATGACCTATAATTATATCCTGTGGTAGGGTACACTATTACCCTGTAATATAATACGTGGTCCAATTTAAAAATTATAGGTCAATATTAAGGTCCGATACCGTGCCGTTAGTTAACATAGAAAAATGTCTTTGAATTTTTAAAGCATTTTAGAACGCTTATTTCCTCATTTTAAGCTTCTCAGAACACTTTATTTCGCATAGGCATACATAATAAACTTTAGGGTCACGCTGTGTACCCCCTAATTGACCTATAATTATTTCCTTTGGTGGGGTACACTATTACCCTGTAATATAATACGTGGTCCAATTTAAAAATTATAGGTCAATATTAAGTTCCGATACCGTGCCGTTAGTTAACATTGAAAAATGTCTTCGTATTTCCTTGTTTTAATGCACTATTTAAAATATACATAGTGTACCCCCTAATTGACCTATAATTATTTCTTGTGGTAGGGTACACTATTACCCTGTAATACAATACCTGGTTCAATTTAAATATTATGGGTCAATATTAATGTTTGATATTGCGCCTTGCGTTAGTTAACCATTGAAAGATGTCTTTGAATTTTTAAAGCATTTTAGAACGCTTATTTCTTCATTTTAAGCTTCTCAGAACACTCTATTTCGCATAGGCATACATAGTAAAATTTAGGGTCACGCTGTGTACCCCCTAAATGACCTATAATTATTTCCTGTGGTAGGGTACACTATTACCCTCTAATATAATACGTGGTCCAATTTAAAAATTATAGGTCAATATTAAGGTCCGATACCGTGCCGTTAGTTAACATAGAAAAATGTCTTTGAATTTTTAAAGCATTTTAGAACGCTTATTTCCTCATTTTAAGCTTCTCAGAACACTTTATTTCGCATAGGCATACATAGTAAACTTTAGGGTCACTCTGTGTACCCCCTAATTGACCTATAATTATTTCCTGTGGTAGGGTACACTATAACCCTGTAATATAATACGTGGTCCAATTTAAAAATTATAGGTCAATATTAAGGTGCAATACCGTGCCGTTAGTTAACATAGAAAAGTGTCTTCGTATTTTCTTGTTTTAATGCACTATTTAAAACATACATAGTGTACCCCCTAATTGACCTATAATTATTTCCTGTTGTAGGGTACACTATTACCCTGTAATATAATACCTGGTCCAATTGAAATATTATGGTTCCATATTAAGGTCTGATATCGCGCCTTGCGTTAGTTAACCATTGAAAGATGTCTTTGAATTTTTAAAGCATTTTAGAACGCTTATTTCTTCATTTTAAGCTTCTCAGAACACTCTATTTCGCATAGGCATACATAGTAAATTTTAGGGTCACGCTGTGTACCACCTAATTGACCTATAATTATTTCCTGTGGTAAGGTACACTATTACCCTGTAATATAATACGTGGTACAATTTAAAAATTATAGGTCAATATTAAGGTCCGATACCGTGCCGTTAGTTAACATAGAAAAGTGTCTTCGTATTTCCTTGTTTTAATGCACTATTTAAAATATACATAGTGTACCCCCTAATTGACCTATAATTATTTCCTGTGGTAGGGTACACTATTACCCTGTAATATAATACCTGGTCCAATTTAAATATTATGGGTCAATATTAAGGTCTGATATTGCGCCTTGCGTTAGTTAACCATTGAAAGATGTCTTTGAATTTTAAAGCATTTTAGAACGCTTATTTCTTCATTTTAAGCATCTCAGAACACTCTATTTCGCATAGGCATACATAGTAAAATTTAGGGTCACGCTGTGTACCCCCTAAATGACCTATAATTATATCCTGTGGTAGGGTACACTATTACCCTGTAATATAATACGTGGACCAATTTAAAAATTATAGGTCAATATTAAGGTCCGATACCGTGCCGTTAGTTAACATAAAAAAATGTCTTTGAATTTTTAAAGCATTTTAGAACGCTTATTTCCTCATTTTAAGCTTCTCAGAACACTTTATTTCGCATAGGCATACATAGTAAACTTTAGGGTCACGCTGTGTACCCCCTAATTGACCTATAACTATTTCCTTTGGTGGGGTACACTATTACCCTGTAATATAATACCTGGTCCAATTTAAAAATTATAGGTCAATAATAAGGTCCGATACCGTGCCGTTAGTTAACATAGAAAAATGTCTTTGAATTTTCTTGTTTTAATGCACTATTTAAAACATACATAGTGTACCCCCTAATTGACCTATAATTATTTCCTGTTGTAGGGTACACTATTACCCTGTAATATAATACCTGGTCCAATTGAAATATTATGGTTCCATATTAAGGTCTGATATCGCGCCTTGCGTTAGTTAACCATTGAAAGATGTCTTTGAATTTTTAAAGCATTTTAGAACGCTTATTTCTTCATTTTAAGCTTCTCAGAACACTCTATTTCGCATAGGCATACATAGTAAATTTTAGGGTCACGCTGTGTACCACCTAATTGACCTATAATTATTTCCTGTGGTAAGGTACACTATTACCCTGTAATATAATACGTGGTAAAATTTAAAAATTATAGGTCAATATTAAGGTCCGATACCATGCCGTTAATTAACATAGAAAAGTGTCTTCGTATTTCCTTGTTTTAATGCACTATTTAAAATATACATAGTGTACCCCCTAAATGACCTATAATTATTTCCTGTGGTAGGGTACACTATTACCCTGTAATATAATAGGTGGTCCAATTTAAAAATTATAGGTCAATATTAAGGTCCGATACCGTGAAGTTAGTTAACATAGAAAAATGTCTTTGAATTTTAAAGCATTTTAGAACGCTTATTTCCTCATTTTAAGCTTCTCAGAACACTTTATTTCGCATAGGCATACATAGTAAACTTTAGGGTCACTCTGTGTACCCCCTAATTGTCCTATAATTATTTCCTGTGGTAGGGTACACTATAACCCTGTAATATAATACGTGGTCCAGTTTAAAAATTATAGGTCAATATTAAGGTCCGATACCGTGCCGTTAGTTAACATAGAAAAGTGTCTTCGTATTTCCTTGTTTTAATGCACTATTTAAAATATACATAGTGTACCCCCTAAATGACCTATAATTATTTCCTGTGGTAGGGTACACTATTACCCTGTAATATAATAGGTGGTCCAATTTAAAAATTATAGGTCAATATTAAGGTCCGATACCGTGAAGTTAGTTAACATAGAAAAATGTCTTTGAATTTTAAAGCATTTTAGAACGCTTATTTCCTCATTTTAAGCTTCTCAGAACACTTTATTTCGCATAGGCATACATAGTAAACTTTAGGGTCACTCTGTGTACCCCCTAATTGTCCTATAATTATTTCCTGTGGTAGGGTACACTATAACCCTGTAATATAATACGTGGTCCAGTTTAAAAATTATAGGTCAATATTAAGGTCCGATACCGTGCCGTTAGTTAACATAGAAAAGTGTCTTCGTATTTCCTTGTTTTAATGCACTATTTAAAATATACATAGTGTACCCCCTAATTGACCTATAATTATTTCCTGTGGTAGGGTACACTATTACCCTGTAATATAATACCTGGTCCAATTTAAATATTATGGGTCAATATTAAAGTCTGATATTGCGAATTGCGTTAGTTAACCATTGAAAGATGGTTTTGAATTTTTAAAGCATTTTAGAACGCTTATTTCTTCATTTTAAGCATCTCAGAACACTCTATTTCGCATAGGCATATATATAGTAAACTTTAGGTTCACTCTGTGTACCCCCTAATTGACCTATAATTATTTCCTGTGGTAGGGTACACTATAACCCTGTAATATAATACGTGGTCCAATTTAAAAATTATAGGTCAATATTAAGGTCCGATACCGTGCCGTTAGTTAACATAGAAAAGTGTCTTCGTATTTTCTTGTTTTAATGCACTATTTAAAATATACATAGTGTACCCCCTAATTGACCTATAATAATTTCCTGTGGTAGGGTACACTATTACCCTGTAATATAATACCTGGTCCAATTTAAATATTATGGGTCAATATTAAGGTCTGATATTGCGCCTTGCGTTAGTTAACAATTGTAAGATGTCTTTGAATTTTTAAAGCATTTTAGAACGCTTATTTCTTCATTTTAAGCATCTCAGAACACTCTATTTCGCATAGGCATACATAGTAAAATTTAGGGTCACGCTGTGTACCCCCTAAATGACCTATAATTATTTCCTGTGGTAGGGTGCACTATTACCCTGTAATATAATACGTGGTCCAATTTAAAAATTATAGGTCAATATTAAGGTCCGATACCGTGCCGTTAGTTAACATAGAAAAATGTCTTTGAATTTTTAAAGCATTTTAGAACGCTTATTTCCTCATTTTAAGCTTCTCAGAACACTTTATTTTGCATAGGCATACATAGTAAACTTTAGGGTCACGCTGTGTACCCCCTAATTGACCTATAATTATTTCCTTTGGTAGGGTACACTATTACCCTGTAATATAATACCTGGTCCAATTTAAATTTTATGGGTCAATATTAAGGTCTGATATTGCGCCTTGCGTTAGTTAACCATTGAAAGATGTCTTTGAATTTTTAAAGCATTTTAGAACGCTTATTTCTTCATTTTAAGCTTCTCAGAACACTCTATTTCGCATAGGCATACATAGTAAAATTTAGGGTCACGCTGTGTAGCCCCTAAATGACCTATAATTATTTCCTGTGGTAGGGTACACTATTACCCTGTAATATAATACGTGGTCCAATTTAAAAATTATAGGTCAATATTAAGTTCCGATACCGTGCCGTTAGTTAACATTGAAAAATGTCTTCGTATTTCCTTGTTTTAATGCACTATTTAAAATATACATAGTGTACCCCCTAATTGACCTATAATTATTTCCTGTGGTAGGGTACACTATTACCCTGTAATATAATAGGTGGTCCAATTTAAAAATTATAGGTCAATATTAAGGTCCGATACCGTGCCGTTAGTTAGCATAGAAAAATGTCTTTGAATTTTTAAAGCATTTTAGAACGCTTATTTCCTCATTTTAAGCTTCTCAGAACACTTTATTTCGCATAGGCATACATAGTAAACTTTAGGGTCACTCTGTGTACCCCCTAATTGTCCTATAATTATTTCCTGTGGTAGGGTACACTATAACCCTGTAATATAATACGTGGTCCAGTTTAAAAATTATAGGTCAATATTAAGGTCCGATACCGTGCCGTTAGTTAACATAGAAAAGTGTCTTCGTATTTCCTTGTTTTAATGCACTATTTAAAATATACATAGTGTACCCCCTAAATGACCTATAATTATTTCCTGTGGTAGGGTACACTATTACCCTGTAATATAATAGGTGGTCCAATTTAAAAATTATAGGTCAATATTAAGGTCCGATACCGTGAAGTTAGTTAACATAGAAAAATGTCTTTGAATTTTAAAGCATTTTAGAACGCTTATTTCCTCATTTTAAGCTTCTCAGAACACTTTATTTCGCATAGGCATACATAGTAAACTTTAGGGTCACTCTGTGTACCCCCTAATTGTCCTATAATTATTTCCTGTGGTAGGGTACACTATAACCCTGTAATATAATACGTGGTCCAGTTTAAAAATTATAGGTCAATATTAAGGTCCGATACCGTGCCGTTAGTTAACATAGAAAAGTGTCTTCGTATTTCCTTGTTTTAATGCACTATTTAAAATATACATAGTGTACCCCCTAATTGACCTATAATTATTTCCTGTGGTAGGGTACACTATTACCCTGTAATATAATACCTGGTCCAATTTAAATATTATGGGTCAATATTAAGGTCTGATATTGCGAATTGCGTTAGTTAACCATTGAAAGATGGTTTTGAATTTTTAAAGCATTTTAGAACGCTTATTTCTTCATTTTAAGCATCTCAGAACACTCTATTTCGCATAGGCATATATATAGTAAACTTTAGGTTCACTCTGTGTACCCCCTAATTGACCTATAATTATTTCCTGTGGTAGGGTACACTATAACCCTGTAATATAATACGTGGTCCAATTTAAAAATTATAGGTCAATATTAAGGACCGATACCGTACCGTTAGTTAACATTGAAAAATGTCTTCGTATTTCCTTGTTTTAATGCACTATTTAAAATATACATAGTGTACCCCCTAATTGACCTATAATTATTTCCTGTGGTAGGGTACACTATTACCCTGTAATACAATACCTGGTTCAATTTAAATATTATGGGTCAATATTAAGGTTTGATATTGCGCCTTGCGTTAGTTAACCATTGAAAGATGTCTTTGAATTTTTAAAGCATTTTAGAACGCTTATTTCTTCATTTTAAGCTTCTCAGAACACTTTATTTCGCATAGGCATACATAGTAAACTTTAGGGTCACGCTGTGTACCCCCTAATTGACCTATAATTATTTCCTGTGGTAAGGTACACTATTACCCTGTAATATAATAGGTGGTCCAATTTAAAAATTATAGGTCAATATTAAGGTCCGATACCGTGCCGTTAGTTAGCATAGAAAAATGTCATTGAATTTTTAAAGCATTTTAGAACGCTTATTTCCTCATTTTAAGCTTCTCAGAACACTTTATTTCGCATAGGCATACATAGTAAACTTTAGGGTCACTCTGCGTACCCCCTAATTGACCTATAATTATTTCCTGTGGTAGGGTACACTATAACCCTGTAATATAATACGTGGTCCAATTTAAAAATTATAGGTCAATATTAAGGTCCGATACCGTGCCGTTAGTTAACATAGAAAAGTGTCTTCGTATTTCCTTGTTTTAATGCACTATTTAAAATATACATAGTGTACCCCCTAATTGACCTATAATTATTTCCTGTGGTAGGGTACACTATTACCCTGTAATATAATACCTGGTCCAATTTAAATATTATGGGTCAATATTAAGGTCTGATATTGCGCCTTGCGTTAGTTAACAATTGAAAGATGTCTTTGAATTTTTAAAGCATTTTAGAACGCTTATTTCTTCATTTTAAGCATCTCAGAACACTCTATTTCGCATAGGCATACATAGTAAAATTTAGGGTCACGCTGTGTACCCCCTAAATGACCTATAATTATTTCCTGTGGTAGGGTACACTATTACCCTGTAATATAATACATGGTCCAATTTAAAAATTATAGGTCAATAATAAGGTCCGATACCGTGCCGTTAGTTAACATTGAAAAATGTCTTCGTATTTCCTTGTTTTAATGCACTATTTAAAATATACATAGTGTACCCCCTAATTGACCTATAATTATTTCCTGTGGTAGGGTACACTATTACCCTGTAATATAATAGGTGGTCCAATTTAAAAATTATAGGTCAATATTAAGGTCCGATACCGTGCCGTTAGTTAGCATAGAAAAATGTCTTTGAATTTTTAAAGCATTTTAGAACGCTTATTTCCTCATTTTAAGCTTCTCAGAACACTTCATTTCGCATAGGCATACATAGAAAACTTTAGGGTCACTCTGCGTACCCCCTAATTGACCTATAATTATTTCCTGTGGTAGGGTACACTATAACCCTGTAATATAATACGTGGTCCAATTTAAAAATTATAGGTCAATATTAAGGTCCGATACCGTGCCGTTAGTTAACATAGAAAAGTGTCTTCGTATTTCCTTGTTTTAATGCACTATTTAAAATATACATAGTGTACCCCCTAATTGACCTATAATTATTTCCTGTGGTAGGGTACACTATTACCCTGTAATATAATACCTGGTCCAATTTAAATATTATGGGTCAATATTAAGATCTGATATTGCGCCTTGCGTTAGTTAACCATTGAAAGATGTCTTTGAATTTTTAAAGCATTTTAGAACGCTTATTTCTTCATTTTAAGCTTCTCAGAACACTCTATTTCGCATAGGCATACATAGTAAATTTTAGGGTCACGCTGTGTACCACCTAATAGACCTATAATTATTTCCTGTGGTAAGGTACACTATTACCCTGTAATATTATACGTGGTACAATTTAAAAATTATAGGTCAATATTAAGGTCCGATACCGTGCCGTTAGTTAACATAGAAAAGTGTCTTCGTATTTCCTTGTTTTAATGCACTATTTAAAATATACATAGTGTACCCCCTAATTGACCTATAATTATTTCCTGTGGTAGGGTACACTATTACCCTGTAATATAATACCTGGTCCAATTTAAATATTATGGGTCAATATTAAGGTCTGATATTGCGCCTTGCGCTAGTTAACCATTGAAAGATGTCTTTGAATTTTTAAAGCATTTTAGAACGCTTATTTCTTCATTTTAAGCTTCTCAGAACACTCTATTTCGCATAAGCATACATAGTAAAATTTAGGGTCACGCTGTGTACCCCCAAAATGACCTATAATTATTTCCTGTGGTAGGGTACACTATTACCCTGTAATATAATACGTGGTCCAATTTAAAAATTATAGGTCAATATTAAGGTCCGATACCGTGCCGTTAGTTAACATTGAAAAATGTCTTTGAATTTTTAAAGCATTTTAGAACGCTTATTTCCTCATTTTAAGCTTCTCAGAACACTTTATTTCGCATAGGCATACATAGTAAACTTTAGGGTCACGCTGTGTACCCCCTAATTGACCTATAATTATTTCCTTTGGTGGGGTACACTATTACCCTGTAATATAATACCTGGTCCAATTTAAATATTATGGGTCAATATTAAGGTCTGATATTGCGCCTTGCGTTAGTTAACCATTGAAAGATGTCTTTGAATTTTTAAAGCATTTTAGAACGCTTATTTCTTCATTTTAAGCTTCTCAGAGCACTCTATTTCGCATAGGCATACATAGTAAAATTTAGGGTCACGCTGTGTACCCCCTAAATGACCTATAATTATTTCCTGTGGTAGGGCACACTATTACCCTGTAATATAATACGTGGTCCAATTTAAAAATTATAGGTCTATATTAAGTTCCGATACCGTGCCGTTAGTTAACATTGAAAAATGTCTTCGTATTTCCTTGTTTTAATGCACTATTTAAAATATACATAGTGTACCCCCTAATTGACCTATAATTATTTCCTGTGGTAGGGTACACTATTACCCTGTAATACAATACCTGGTTCAATTTAAATATTATGGGTCAATATTAAGGTTTGATATTGCGCCTTGCGTTAGTTAACCATTGAAAGATGTCTTTGAATTTTTAAAGCATTTTAGAACGCTTATTTCTTCATTTTAAGCTTCTCAGAACACTCTATTTCGCATAGGCATACATAGTAAAATTTAGGGTCACGCTGTGTACCCCCTAAATGACCTATAATTATTTCCTGTGGTAGGGTACACTATTACCCTCTAATATAATACGTGGTCCAATTTAAAAATTATAGGTCAATATTAAGGACCGATACCGTACCGTTAGTTAACATTGAAAAATGGCTTCGTATTTCCTTGTTTTAATGCACTATTTAAAATATACATAGTGTACCCCCTAATTGACCTATAATTATTTCCTGTGGTAGGGTACACTATTACCCTGTAATACAATACCTGGTTCAATTTAAATATTATGGGTCAATATTAAGGTTTGATATTGCGCCTTGCGTTAGTTAACCATTGAAAGATGTCTTTGAATTTTTAAAGCATTTTAGAACGCTTATTTCTTCATTTTAAGCTTCTCAGAACACTTTATTTCGCATAGGCATACATAGTAAACTTTAGGGTCACGCTGTGTACCCCCTAATTGACCTATAATTATTTCCTGTGGTAAGGTACACTATTACCCTGTAATATAATAGGTGGTCCAATTTAAAAATTATAGGTCAATATTAAGGTCCGATACCGTGCCGTTAGTTAGCATAGAAAAATGTCATTGAATTTTTAAAGCATTTTAGAACGCTTATTTCCTCATTTTAAGCTTCTCAGAACACTTTATTTCGCATAGGCATACATAGTAAACTTTAGGGTCACTCTGCGTACCCCCTAATTGACCTATAATTATTTCCTGTGGTAGGGTACACTATAACCCTGTAATATAATACGTGGTCCAATTTAAAAATTATAGGTCAATATTAAGGTCCGATACCGTGCCGTTAGTTAACATAGAAAAGTGTCTTCGTATTTCCTTGTTTTAATGCACTATTTAAAATATACATAGTGTACCCCCTAATTGACCTATAATTATTTCCTGTGATAGGGTACACTATTACCCTGTAATATAATACCTGGTCCAATTTAAATATTATGGGTCAATATTAAGGTCTGATATTGCGCCTTGCGTTAGTTAACAATTGAAAGATGTCTTTGAATTTTTAAAGCATTTTAGAACGCTTATTTCTTCATTTTAAGCATCTCAGAACACTCTATTTCGCATAGGCATACATAGTAAAATTTAGGGTCACGCTGTGTACCCCCTAAATGACCTATAATTATTTCCTGTGGTAGGGTACACTATTACCCTGTAATATAATAGGTGGTCCAATTTAAAAATTATAGGTCAATATTAAGGTCCGATACCGTGAAGTTAGTTAACATAGAAAAATGTCTTTCAATTTTTAAAGCATTTTAGAACGCTTATTTCCTCATTTTAAGCTTCTCAGAACACTTTATTTCGCATAGGCATACATAGTAAACTTTAGGGTCACTCTGTGTACCCCCTAAATGACCTATAATTATTTCCTGTGGTAGGGTACACTATAACCCTGTAATATAATACGTGGTCCAATTTAAAAATTATAGGTCAATATTAAGGTCCGATACCGTGCCGTTAGTTAACATAGAAAAATGTCTTTGAATTTTTAAAGCATTTTAGAACGCTTATTTCCTCATTTTAAGCTTCTCAGAACACTTTATTTTGCATAGGCATACATAGTAAACTTTAGGGTCACGCTGTGTACCCCCTAATTGACCTACAATTATTTCCTTTGGTAGGGTACACTATTACCCTGTAATAAAATACCTGGTCCAATTTAAATTTTATGGGTCAATATTAAGGTCTGATATTGCGCCTTGCGTTAGTTAACCATTGAAAGATGTCTTTGAATTTTTAAAGCATTTTAGAACGCTTATTTCTTCATTTTAAGCTTCTCAGAACACTCTATTTCGCATAGGCATACATAGTAAAATTTAGGGTCACGCTGTGTACCCCCTAAATGACCTATAATTATTTCTTGTGGTAGGGTACACTATTACCCTGTATTATAATACGTGGTCCAATTTTAAAATTATAGGTCAATATTAAGTTCCGATACCGTGCCGTTAGTTAACATTGAAAAATGTCTTCGTATTTCCTTGTTTTAATGCACTATTTAAAATATACATAGTGTACCCCCTAATTGACCTATAATTATTTCCTGTGGTAGGGTACACTATTACCCTGTAATATAATACCTGCTCCAATTTAAATATTATGGGTCAATATTAAGGTCTGATATTGCGCCTTGCGTTAGTTAACCATTGAAAGATGTCTTTGAATTTTTAAAGCATTTTAGAACGCTTATTTCTTCATTTTAAGCATCTCAGAACACTCTATTTCGCATAGGCATATATAGTAAACTTTAGGGTCACTCTGTGTACCCCCTAATTGACCTATAATTATTTCCTGTGGTAGGGTACACTATAACCCTGTAATATAATACGTGGTCCAATTTAAAAATTATAGGTCAATATTAAGGTCCGATACCGTGCCGTTAGTTAACATAGAAAAGTGTCTTCGTATTTCCTTGTTTTAATGCACTATTTAAAATATACATAGTGTACCCCCTAATTGACCTATAATTATTTCCTGTGGTAGGGTAAGCTATTACCCTGTAATACAATACATGGTTCAATTTAAATATTATGGGTCAATATTAAGGTTTGATATTGCGCCTTGCGTTAGTTAACCATTGAAAGATGTCTTTGAATTTTTAAAGCATTTTAGAACGCTTATTTCTTCATTTTAAGCTTCTCAGAACACTTTATTTCGCATAGGCATACATAGTAAACTTCAGGGTCACGCTGTGTACCCCCTAATTGACCTATAATTATTTCCTGTGGTAGGGTACACTATTACCCTGTAATATAATACGTGGTCCAATTTAAAAATTATAGGTCAATATTAAGGTCCGATACCGTGCCGTTAGTTAACATAGAAAAATGTCTTTGAATTTTTAAAGCATTTTAGAACGCTTATTTCCTCATTTTATGCTTCTCAGAACACTTTATTTCGCATAGGCATACATAGTAAACTTTAAGGTCACTCTGTGTACCCCCTAATTGACCTATAATTATTTCCTGTGGTAGGATACACTATAACCCTGTAATATAATACGTGGTCCAATTTAAAAATTATAGGTCAATATTAAGGTCCGATACCGTGCCGTTAGTTAACATAGAAAAGTGACTTCGTATTTTCTTGTTTTAATGCACTATTTAAAACATACATAGTGTACACCCTAATTGACCTATAATTATTTCCTGTTGTAGGGTACACTATTACCCTGTAATATAATACCTGGTCCAATTGAAATATTATGGTTCCATATTAAGGTCTGATATCGCGCCTTGCGTTAATTAACCATTGAAAGATGTCTTTGAATTTTTAAAGCATTTTAGAACGCTTATTTCTTCATTTTAAGCTTCTCAGAACACTCTATTTCGCATAGGCATACATAGTAAATTTTAGGGTCACGCTGTGTACCACCTAATTGACCTATAATTATTTCCTTTGGTAAGGTACACTATTACCCTGTAATATAATACTTGGTACAATTTAAAAATTATAGGTCAATATTAAGGTCCGATACCGTGCCGTTAGTTAACATAGAAAAGTGTCTTCGTATTTCCTTGTTTTAATGCACTATTTAAAATATACATAGTGTACCCCCTAAATGACCTATAATTATTTCCTGTGGTAGGGTACACTATTACCCTGTAATATAATAGGTGGTCCAATTTAAAAATTATAGGTCAATATTAAGGTCCGATACCGTGCCGTTAGTTAACATAGAAAAATGTCTTTGAATTTTTAAAGCATTTTAGAACGCTTATTTCCTCATTTTAAGCTTCTCAGAACACTTTATTTCGCATAGGCATACATAGTAAACTTTAGGGTCACTCTGTGTACCCCCTAATTGACCTATAATTATTTCCTGTTTTAGGGTACACTATTACCCTGTAATATAATACCTGGTCCAATTTAAATTTAATGGGTCAATATTAAGGTCTGATATTGCGCCTTGCGTTAGTTAACCATTGAAAGATGTCTTTGAAGTTTTAAAGCATTTTAGAACGCTTATTTCTTCATTTTAAGCTTCTCAGAACACTCTATTTCGCATAGGCATACATAGTAAAATTTAGGGTCACGCTGTGTACCCCCTAAATGACCTATAATTATTTCCTGTGGTAGGGTACACTATTACCCTGTAATATAATGCGTGGTCCAATTTAAAAATTATAGGTCAATATTAAGTTCCGATACCGTGCCGTTAGTTAACATTGAAAAATGTCTTCGTATTTCCTTGTTTTAATGCACTATTTAAAATATACATAGTGTACCCCCTAATTGACCTATAATTATTTCCTGTGGTAGGGTACACTATTACCCTGTAATATAATACCTGGTCCAATTTAAATATTATGGGTCAATATTAAGGTCTGATATTGCGCCTTGCGTTAGTTAACCATTGAAAGATGTCTTTGAATTTTTAAAGCATTTTAGAACGCTTATTTCTTCATTTTAAGCATCTCAGAACACTCTATTTCGCATAGGCATATATAGTAAACTTTAGGGTCACTCTGCGTACCCCCTAATTGACCTATAATTATTTTCTGTGGTAGGGTACACTATAACCCTGTAATATAATACGTGGTCCAATTTAAAAATTATAGGTCAATATTAAGGTCCGATACCGTGCCGTTAGTTAACATAGAAAAGTGTCTTCGTATTTCCTGGTTTTAATGCACTATTTAAAATATACATAGTGTACCCCCTAATTGACCTACAATTATTTCCTGTGGTAGGGTACACTATTACCCTGTAATATAATACGTGGTCCAATTTAAAAATTATAGGTCAATATTAAGGTCCGATACCGTGCCGTTAGTTAACATAGAAACATGTCTTTGAATTTTTAAAGCATTTTAGAACGCTTATTTCCTCATTTTAAGCTTCTCAGAACACTTTATTTCATATAGGCATACATAGTAAACTTTAGGGTCACGCTGTGTACCCCCTAATTGACCTATAATTATTTCCTTTGGTAGGGTACACTATTACCCTGTAATATAATACCTGGTCCAATTAAAATATTATGGGTCAATATTAAGGTCTGATATTGCGCCTTGCGTTAGTTAACCATTGAAATATGTCTTTGAATTTTTAAAGCATTTTAGAACGCTTATTTCTTCATTTTAAGCTTCTCAGAACACTCTATTTCGCATAGGCATACATAGTAAAATTTAGGGTCACGCTGTGTACCCCCTAAATGACCTATAATTATTTCCTGTGGTAGGGTACACAATTACCCTGGAATATAATACGTGGTTCAATTTAAAAATTATAGGTCAATATTAAGTTCCGATACCGTGCCGTTAGTTAACATTGAAAAATGTCTTCGTATTTCCTTGTTTTAATGCACTATTTAAAATATACATAGTGTACCCCCTACTTGACCTATAATTATTTCCTGTGGTAGGGTATACTATTACCCTGTAATACAATACCTGGTCCAATTTAAATATTATGGGTCAATATTAAGGTTTGATATTGCGCCTTGCGTTAGTTAACCATTGAAAGATATCTTTGAATTTTTAAAGCATTTTAGAACGCTTATTTCTTCATTTTAAGCTTCTCAGAACACTTTATTTTGCATAGGCATACATAGTAAATTTTAGGGTCACGCTGTGTACCCCCTAATTGACCTATAATTATTTCCTGTGGTAGGGTACACTATTACCCCGTAATATAATAGGTGGTCCAATTTAAAAATTATAGGTCAATATTAAGGTCCGATACCGTGCCGTTAGTTAACATAGAAAAATGTCTTTGAATTTTTAAAGCATTTTAGAACGCTTATTTCCTCATTTTAAGCTTCTCAGAACACTTTATTTCGCGTAGGCATACATAGTAAACTTTAGGGTCACTCTGTGTACCCCCTAATTGACCTATAATTATTTCCTGTGGTAGGGTACACTATAACCCTGTAATATAATACGTGGTCCAATTTAAAAATTATAGGTCAATATTAAGGTTCGATACCGTGCCGTTAGTTAACATAGAAAAGTGTCTTCGTATTTCCTTGTTTTAATGCACTATTTAAAATATACATAGTGTACCCCCTAATTGACCTATAATTATTTCCTGTGGTAGGGTACACTATTACCCTGTAATATAATACCTGGTCCAATTTAAATATTATGGGTCAATATTAAGGTCTGATATTGCGCCTTGCGTTAGTTAACCATTGAAAGATGTCTTTGAATTTTTAAAGCATTTTAGAACGCTTATTTCTTCATTTTAAGCATCTCAGAACACTCTATTTCGCATAGGCATACATAGTAAAATTTAGGGACACTCTGTGTACCCCCTGAATGACCTATAATTATTTCCTGTGGTAGGGTACACTATTACCCTGTAATATAATACGTGGTCCAATTTAAAAATTATAGGTCAATATTAAGGTCCGATACCGTGCCGTTAGCTAACATAGAAAAATGTTTTTCAATTTTTAAAGCATTTTAGAACGCTTATTTCCTCATTTTAAGCTTCTCAGAACACTTTATTTCGCATAGGCATACATAGTAAACTTTAGGGTCACGCTGTGTACCACCTAAATGACCTATAATTATTTCCTGTGGTAAGGTACACTATTACCCTGTAATATAATACGTGGTACAATTTAAAAATTATAGGTCAATATTAAGGTCCGATACCGTGCCGTTAGTTAACATAGAAAAATGTCTTTGAATTTTTAAAGCATTTTAGAATGCTTATTTCCTCATTTTAAGCTTTTCAGAACACTTTATTTCGCATAGGCATACATAGTAAACTTTAGGGTCACTCTGTGTACCCCCTAATTGACCTATAATTATTTCCTGTGGTAGGGTACACTATAACCCTGTAATATAATAGGTGGTCCTATTTAAAAATTATAGGTCAATATTAAGGTCCGATACCGTGCCGTTAGTTAACATAGAAAAGTGTTTTCGTATTTCCTTGTTTTAATGCACTATTTAAAATATACATAGTGTACCCCCTAATTGACCTATATATATTTCCTGTGGTAGGGTACACTATTACCCTGTAATATAATACCTGGTCCAATTTAAATATTATAGGTCAATATTAAGGTCCGATACCCTTCCGTTAGTTAACATAGAAAAATGTCTTTGAATTTTTAAAGCATTTTAGAACGCTTATTTCCTCATTTTAAGCTTCTCAGGAAACTTTATTTCGCATAGGCATACATAGTAAACTTTAGGGTCACGCTGTGTACCCCCTAATTGACCTATAATTATTTTACGGGGAAGGGTACACTATAACCCTGTAATATAATAGGTGGTTCAATTTAAAAATTTTAGGTCAATATTAAGGACCGATACCGTGCCGTTAGTTAACATAGAAAAGTGTCTTCGAATTTCCTTGTTTTAATGCACTATTTAAAATATACATAGTGTATCCCCTAATTGACCTTTAATTATTTCCTGTGGTAGGGTACACTATTACCCTGTAATATAATACCTGGTCCAATTTAAATATTATGGGTCAATATTAAGGTCTGATATTGCGCCTTGCGCTAGTTAACCATTGAAAGATGTCTTTGAATTTTAAAAGCATTTTAGAACGCATATTTCTTCATTTTAAGCTTCTCAGAACACTTTATTTCGCATAGGCATACATAGTAAACTTTAGGGTCACGCTGTGTACCCCCTAAGTGACCTATAATTATTTCCCGTGGTAGGTAACAATATTACCCTGTAATATAATACGTGGTCCAATTTAAAAATTATAGGTAAATATTAAGGTCCGATACCGTGCCGTTAGTTAACATAGAAAAATGTCTTTGAATTTTTAAAGCATTTTAGAACGCTTATTTCTTCATTTTAAGCTTCTCAGAACACTCTATTTCGCATAGGCATACATAGTAAACTTTAGGGTCACGCTGTGTACCACCTAATTGACCTATAATTATTTCCTGTGGTAAGGTACACTATTACCCTGTATTATAATACGTGGTACAATTTAAAAATTATAGGTCAATATTAAGGTCCGATACCGTGCCGTTAGTTAACATAGAAAAGTGTCTTCGTATTTCCTTGTTGTAATGCACTATTTAAAATATACATAGTGTACCCCCTAAATGACCTATAATTATTTCCTGCGGTAGGGTACACTATTACCCTGTAATATAATAGGTGGTCCAATTTAAAAATTATAGGTCAATATTAAGGTCCGATACCGTGCCGTTAGTTAACATAGAAAAATGTCTTTGAATTTTTAAAGCATTTTAGAACGCTTATTTCCTCATTTTAAGCTTCTCAGAACACTTTATTTCGCATAGGCATACATAGTAAACTTTAGGGTCACTCTGTGTACCCCCTTAATTGACCTATAATTATTTCCTGTGGTAGGGTACACTATAACCCTGTAATATAATACATGGTCCAATTTAAAAATTATAGGTCAATATTAAGGTCCGATACCGTGCCGTTAGTTAACATAGAAAAGTGTCTTCGTATTTCCTTGTTTTAATGCACTATTTAAAATATACATAGTGTACCCCCTAATTGACCTATAATTATTTCCTGTGGTAGGGTACACTATTACCCTGTAATATAATACGTGGTCCTATTTAAAAATTATAGGTCAATATTAAGGTCCTATACCGTGCCGTTAGTTAACATAGAAAAATGTCTTTGAATTTTTAAAGCATTTTAGAACGCTTATTTCCTCATTTTAAGCTTCTCAGAACACTTTATTTCGCATAGGCATACATAGTAAACTTTAGGGTCACTCTGTGTACCCCCTAATTGACCTATAATTATTTCCTGTGGTAGGGTACACTATAACCCTGTAATATAATACGTGGTCCAATTTAAAAATTATAGGTCAATATTAAGGTTCGATACCGTGCCGTTAGTTAACATAGAAAAGTGTCTTCGTATTTCCTTGTTTTAATGCACTATTTAAAATATACATAGTGTACCCCCTAATTGACCTATAATTATTTCCTGTGGTAGGGTACACTATTACCCTGTAATATAATACCTGGTCCAATTTAAATATTATGGGTCAATATTAAGGTCTGATATTGCGCCTTGCGTTAGTTAACCATTGAAAGATGTCTTTGAATTTTTAAAGCATTTTAGAACGCTTATTTCTTCATTTTAAGCATCTCAGAACACTCTATTTCGCATAGGCATACATAGTAAAATTTAGGGACACGCTGTGTACCCCCTAAATGACCTATAATTACTTCCTGTGGTAGGGTACACTATTACCCTGTAATATAATACGTGGTCCAATTTAAAAATTATAGGTCAATATTAAGGTCCGATACCGTGCCGTTAGCTAACATAGAAAAATGTTTTTGAATTTTTAAAGCATTTTAGAACGCTTATTTCCTCATTTTAAGTTTCTCAGAACACTTTATTTCGCATAGGCATACATAGTAAACTTTAGGGTCACGCTGTGTACCACCTAAATGACCTATAATTATTTCCTGTGGTAAGGTACACTATTACCCTGTAATATAATACGTGGTACAATTTAAAAATTATAGGTCAATATTAAGGTCCGATACCGTGCCGTTAGTTAACATAGAAAAGTGTCTTCGTGTTTCCTTGTTTTAAAGCACTATTTAAAATATACATAGTGTACCCCCTAAATGACCTATAATTATTTCCTGTGGTAGGGTACACTATTACCCTGTAATATAATAGGTGGTCCAATTTAAAAATTATAGGTCAATATTAAGGTCCGATACCGTGCCGTTAGTTAACATAGAAAAATGTCTTTGAATTTTTAAAGCATTTTAGAATGCTTATTTCCTCATTTTAAGCTTTTCAGAACACTTTATTTCGCATAGGCATACATAGTAAACTTTAGGGTCACTCTGTGTACCCCCTAATTGACCTATAATTATTTCCTGTGGTAGGGTACACTATAACCCTGTAATATAATACGTGGTCCAATTTAAAAATTATAGGTCAATATTAAGGTCCGATACCGTGCCGTTAGTTAACATAGAAAAGTGTTTTCGTATTTCCTTGTTTTAATGCACTATTTAAAATATACATAGTGTACCCCCTAATTGACCTATATATATTTCCTGTGGTAGGGTACACTATTACCCTGTAATATAATACCTGGTCCAATTTAAATATTATAGGTCAATATTAAGGTCCGATACCCTTCCGTTAGTTAACATAGAAAAATGTCTTTGAATTTTTAAAGCATTTTAGAACGCTTATTTCCTCATTTTAAGCTTCTCAGGAAACTTTATTTCGCATAGGCATACATAGTAAACTTTAGGGTCACGCTGTGTACCCCCTAATTGACCTATAATTATTTTACGGGGTAGGGTACACTATAACCCTGTAATATAATAGGTGGTTCAATTTAAAAATTTTAGGTCAATATTAAGGACCGATACCGTGCCGTTAGTTAACATAGAAAAGTGTCTTCGAATTTCCTTGTTTTAATGCACTATTTAAAATATACATAGTGTACCCCCTAATTGACCTTTAATTATTTCCTGTGGTAGGGTACACTATTACCCTGTAATATAATACCTGGTCCAATTTAAATATTATGGGTCAATATTAAGGTCTGATATTGCGCCTTGCGCTAGTTAACCATTGAAAGATGTCTTTGAATTTTAAAAGCATTTTAGAACGCATATTTCTTCATTTTAAGCTTCTCAGAACACTTTATTTCGCATAGG
The DNA here is from genome assembly GCF_982258835.1 of Parasteatoda tepidariorum. Taxonomy (NCBI): domain Eukaryota; kingdom Metazoa; phylum Arthropoda; class Arachnida; order Araneae; family Theridiidae; genus Parasteatoda; species Parasteatoda tepidariorum. The sequence continues at coordinate 298,039 of NW_028257370.1, forward strand.
CATACATAGTAAACTTTAGGGTCACGCTGTGTACCCCCTAAGTGACCTATAATTATTTCCCGTGGTAGGTAACAATATTACCCTGTAATATAATACGTGGTCCAATTTAAAAATTATAGGTAAATATTAAGGTCCGATACCGTGCCGTTAGTTAACATAGAAAAATGTCTTTGAATTTTTAAAGCATTTTAGAACGCTTATTTCTTCATTTTAAGCTTCTCAGAACACTCTATTTCGCATAGGCATACATAGTAAACTTTAGGGTCACGCTGTGTACCACCTAATTGACCTATAATTATTTCCTGTGGTAAGGTACACTATTACCCTGTATTATAATACGTGGTACAATTTAAAAATTATAGGTCAATATTAAGGTCCGATACCGTGCCGTTAGTTAACATAGAAAAGTGTCTTCGTATTTCCTTGTTGTAATGCACTATTTAAAATATACATAGTGTACCCCCTAAATGACCTATAATTATTTCCTGCGGTAGGGTACACTATTACCCTGTAATATAATAGGTGGTCCAATTTAAAAATTATAGGTCAATATTAAGGTCCGATACCGTGCCGTTAGTTAACATAGAAAAATGTCTTTGAATTTTTAAAGCATTTTAGAACGCTTATTTCCTCATTTTAAGCTTCTCAGAACACTTTATTTCGCATAGGCATACATAGTAAACTTTAGGGTCACTCTGTGTACCCCCTTAATTGACCTATAATTATTTCCTGTGGTAGGGTACACTATAACCCTGTAATATAATACATGGTCCAATTTAAAAATTATAGGTCAATATTAAGGTCCGATACCGTGCCGTTAGTTAACATAGAAAAGTGTCTTCGTATTTCCTTGTTTTAATGCACTATTTAAAATATACATAGTGTACCCCCTAATTGACCTATAATTATTTCCTGTGGTAGGGTACACTATTACCCTGTAATATAATACGTGGTCCTATTTAAAAATTATAGGTCAATATTAAGGTCCTATACCGTGCCGTTAGTTAACATAGAAAAATGTCTTTGAATTTTTAAAGCATTTTAGAACGCTTATTTCCTCATTTTAAGCTTCTCAGAACACTTTATTTCGCATAGGCATACATAGTAAACTTTAGGGTCACTCTGTGTACCCCCTAATTGACCTATAATTATTTCCTGTGGTAGGGTACACTATAACCCTGTAATATAATACGTGGTCCAATTTAAAAATTATAGGTCAATATTAAGGTTCGATACCGTGCCGTTAGTTAACATAGAAAAGTGTCTTCGTATTTCCTTGTTTTAATGCACTATTTAAAATATACATAGTGTACCCCCTAATTGACCTATAATTATTTCCTGTGGTAGGGTACACTATTACCCTGTAATATAATACCTGGTCCAATTTAAATATTATGGGTCAATATTAAGGTCTGATATTGCGCCTTGCGTTAGTTAACCATTGAAAGATGTCTTTGAATTTTTAAAGCATTTTAGAACGCTTATTTCTTCATTTTAAGCATCTCAGAACACTCTATTTCGCATAGGCATACATAGTAAAATTTAGGGACACGCTGTGTACCCCCTAAATGACCTATAATTATTTCCTGTGGTAGGGTACACTATTACCCTGTAATATAATACGTGGTCCAATTTAAAAATTATAGGTCAATATTAAGGTCCGATACCGTGCCGTTAGCTAACATAGAAAAATGTTTTTGAATTTTTAAAGCATTTTAGAACGCTTATTTCCTCATTTTAAGTTTCTCAGAACACTTTATTTCGCATAGGCATACATAGTAAACTTTAGGGTCACGCTGTGTACCACCTAAATGACCTATAATTATTTCCTGTGGTAAGGTACACTATTACCCTGTAATATAATACGTGGTACAATTTAAAAATTATAGGTCAATATTAAGGTCCGATACCGTGCCGTTAGTTAACATAGAAAAGTGTCTTCGTGTTTCCTTGTTTTAAAGCACTATTTAAAATATACATAGTGTACCCCCTAAATGACCTATAATTATTTCCTGTGGTAGGGTACACTATTACCCTGTAATATAATAGGTGGTCCAATTTAAAAATTATAGGTCAATATTAAGGTCCGATACCGTGCCGTTAGTTAACATAGAAAAATGTCTTTGAATTTTTAAAGCATTTTAGAATGCTTATTTCCTCATTTTAAGCTTTTCAGAACACTTTATTTCGCATAGGCATACATAGTAAACTTTAGGGTCACTCTGTGTACCCCCTAATTGACCTATAATTATTTCCTGTGGTAGGGTACACTATAACCCTGTAATATAATACGTGGTCCAATTTAAAAATTATAGGTCAATATTAAGGTTCGATACCGTGCCGTTAGTTAACATAGAAAAGTGTCTTCGTATTCCCTTGTTTTAATGCACTATTTAAAATATACATAGTGTACCCCCTAATTGACCTATAATTATTTCCTGTGGTAGGGTACACTATTACCCTGTAATATAATACCTGGTCCAATTTAAATATTATGGGTCAATATTAAGGTCTGATATTGCGCCTTGCGTTAGTTAACCATTGAAAGATGTCTTTGAATTTTTAAAGCATTTTAGAACGCTTATTTCTTCATTTTAAGCATCTCAGAACACTCTATTTCGCATAGGCATACATAGTAAAATTTAGGGACACGCTGTGTACCCCCTAAATGACCTATAATTATTTCCTGTGGTAGGGTACACTATTATCCTGTAATATAATACGTGGTACAATTTAAAAATTATAGGTCAATATTAAGGTCCGATACCGTGCCGTTAGCTAACATAGAAAAATGTTTTTGAATTTTTAAAGCATTTTAGAACGCTTATTTCCTCATTTTAAGTTTCTCAGAACACTTTATTTCGCATAGGCATACATAGTAAACTTTAGGGTCACGCTGTGTACCACCTAAATGACCTATATTTATTTCCTGTGGTAAGGTACACTATTACCCTGTAATATAATACGTGGTACAATTTAAAAATTATAGGTCAATATTAAGGTCCGATACCGTGCCGTTAGTTAACATAGAAAAGTGTCTTCGTGTTTCCTTGTTTTAATGCACTATTTAAAATATACATAGTGTACCCCCTAATTGACCTATAATTATTTCCTGTGGTAGGGTACACTATTACCCTGTAATATAATACGTGGTCCTATTTAAAAATTATAGGTCAATATTAAGGTCCTATACCGTGCCGTTAGTTAACATAGAAAAATGTCTTTGAATTTTTAAAGCATTTTAGAACGCTTATTTCCTCATTTTAAGCTTCTCAGAACACTTTATTTCGCATAGGCATACATAGTAAACTTTAGGGTCACTCTGTGTACCCCCTAATTGACCTATAATTATTTCCTGTGGTAGGGTACACTATAACCCTGTAATATAATACGTGGTCCAATTTAAAAATTATAGGTCAATATTAAGGTTCGATACCGTGCCGTTAGTTAACATAGAAAAGTGTCTTCGTATTTCCTTGTTTTAATGCACTATTTAAAATATACATAGTGTACCCCCTAATTGACCTATAATTATTTCCTGTGGTAGGGTACACTATTACCCTGTAATATAATACCTGGTCCAATTTAAAAATTATAGGTCAATATTAAGGTCCGATACCGTGCCGTTAGCTAACATAGAAAAATGTTTTTGAATTTTTAAAGCATTTTAGAACGCTTTTTTCCTCATTTTAAGTTTCTCAGAACACTTTAATTCGCATAGGCATACATAGTAAACTTTAGGGTCACGCTGTGTACCACCTAAATGACCTATAATTATTTCCTGTGGTAAGGTACACTATTACCCTGTAATATAATACGTGGTACAATTTAAAAATTATAGGTCAATATTAAGGTCCGATACCGTGCCGTTAGTTAACATAGAAAAGTGTCTTCGTGTTTCCTTGTTTTAAAGCACTATTTAAAATATACATAGTGTACCCCCTAAATGACCTATAATTATTTCCTGTGGTAGGGTACACTATTACCCTGTAATATAATAGGTGGTCCAATTTAAAAATTATAGGTCAATATTAAGGTCCGATACCGTGCCGTTAGTTAACATAGAAAAATGTCTTTGAATTTTTAAAGCATTTTAGAATGCTTATTTCCTCATTTTAAGCTTTTCAGAACACTTTATTTCGCATAGGCATACATAGTAAACTTTAGGGTCACTCTGTGTACCCCCTAATTGACCTATAATTATTTCCTGTGGTAGGGTACACTATAACCCTGTAATATAATACCTGGTCCAATTTAAATATTATGGGTCAATATTAAGGTCTGATATTGCGCCTTGCGCTAGTTAACCATTGAAAGATGTCTTTGAATTTTAAAAGCATTTTAGAACGCATATTTCTTCATTTTAAGCTTCTCAGAACACTTTATTTCGCATAGGCATACATAGTAAACTTTAGGGTCACGCTGTGTACCCCCTAAGTGACCTATAATTATTTCCCGTGGTAGGTAACAATATTACCCTGTAATATAATACGTGGTCCAATTTAAAAATTATAGGTAAATATTAAGGTCCGATACCGTGCCGTTAGTTAACATAGAAAAATGTCTTTGAATTTTTAAAGCATTTTAGAACGCTTATTTCTTCATTTTAAGCTTCTCAGAACACTCTATTTCGCATAGGCATACATAGTAAACTTTAGGGTCACGCTGTGTACCACCTAATTGACCTATAATTATTTCCTGTGGTAAGGTACACTATTACCCTGTATTATAATACGTGGTACAATTTAAAAATTATAGGTCAATATTAAGGTCCGATACCGTGCCGTTAGTTAACATAGAAAAGTGTCTTCGTATTTCCTTGTTGTAATGCACTATTTAAAATATACATAGTGTACCCCCTAAATGACCTATAATTATTTCCTGCGGTAGGGTACACTATTACCCTGTAATATAATAGGTGGTCC